>NC_066585.1:165314096-165617332 GCF_024323335.1 Lathyrus oleraceus
CACGATTTATTCACACTTGAGAAGCTAGTAGGAAGTGATTAGAGAGGTTGCAAGGTTTTGGATCCTGGAGTTTTTGAATCTCCAACAGTTGAGATTCAAACTCAAATTTCAAGTTGAAATTTATCAGGTTTTCCTTTGGAATGAGAGGGTTTTAATGGGGGGAAAAGCTGGCGCGCAAGATGTGATTCAAATGAGCACAGAGAGCATGTACTTATAACATGAATGAATGATATTTGCACACTTCAAATTTTGTCCAATTTTAGCAATGTTGATGGCACGAGTGCATGGGCATATGTAGGCCCATGATGCAATGCAAAAAGGTCCAAAATCATTCCAAATGAAGTCTAAATGGAAGCTTGATTGGCAAGGCAAAGTGAACTGAAGTTTGATTATTTCCAATTATGCAACCCTGTTAAAGCCATGCACAGACCTAGCAAACCTCGTCCAAAATGCATGAACTTGGGTTCTTTGGAAATCTTGGGCCAAAGGGAACAAGTTTTATGTTCAACACTTTTTCATTTGGAGATTGGAACATGGAGAATTTTGAGATGGAAGTTTGGAAATTTCAACATGTTGAAATTTTTTCTAAGTGTCAAGCCATATATCTCAACATGTTGTATATCTTTGAAAGACATTCAAAATGGTCACTAATTTCATGTCATTTGGATTTGGAATGATAGAGTTATGCATTCTTGAAGTTTGGAAAAATCACTTGTTCAATGGTATAGGTAAAAAATGACCTATAATGTAACCTCATATCACATGCTCATAAAAGTTTAATTAGCTCTCACTTAAAACATAAAAGTTGAAGTAGACATCTTGAATTTGATTTTTCAACTTGGAAATCTTCCATCTCATACAAATTGAGCAAGTTAAGGCCTTGGGAAGTTGACTTTCAAATTAGGGTTTAGACAAAATGACATATAATGTCTCAACATAGAAAATGATTTTCCAAGCAAAAAAAGCTCTAGGTCTCAACATGAAAGTTGTTTGGAATATCATTTAGAGTAACGTTTCTCTTGGAATCATATTGATATGGTGAAAATTGTAGGAGATAGGGTCTATGGAGACCCAATTTTGATTAGATGAATTCATCTGGCCAACCACCATCAACCAACTTGCTAACCTTCAATTATTTTAACTTTCTTGGCTCATGGTAGATCATATATGCATAAGATGATGAATTTAGAAGTGTACCTTGATAAAATTGATCACTTGGTAAGATAGCTTGTTGGAGAAGTTACTAAAGATACCTAGTAAAACTAGGGTTTCCAAGGCAAATCACCTCCAAACTCTTGAAGAAATTATGATCAATATAACATGTAGGAATAAATGGAACTCATATATGATGATCATAACCATTCTTGGATCAATTCATGGTTGTGCTCTTTGTCATGAGGGTCTTAAACCCTAGATATGAACTTGATAGATCAATGAAGATCATGCCCTACCTACAAAAGAGTTAGGTAAATGCAAAGGCATATTTTTGTATTTTGGTTAGTAAATGATGCTATACAAGTATGATACAATCACATAGTGCTTGATGATCTCTCCCAAAACAAACCCAATGAAATAGGGGTAAGGAGGATGCCAAGGTATGATCCCAATGCTAATGCTTATGATGAAATTGCATGAGGGATCTTAGGGTCAAAATTGGGGTCTTACATCACTTTTTAACTTCTTTTCTTAAATCAAACTTGTAAATAAACTTAACTATACTTAACTTAAAATTTTCAAAATCCAAAAAGAACTAACTCATTCAAACCATTTTCTAGGCCTTTGTGCCTTTCAAACTTAATTTTTATTAAAAAGCAATGCATCCACTTTGAAATTTATATCACAGACTACGAGGTTTTGATCCCTCATTCTTATGTTGGTACGTAGGCACAAGTTCGAAGGTCTTGTCAAACACAAAAATCTAATTAATGAATTCTTTTCTCATCCCCTCATTCTATTGGTTTGTAAATATCATTTTGTACAAAATACATATGCATACAAGAAAGGGCTCCCTAGGAGTACCTAGGACACTTTGGGTGCTAACACCTTCCCTCTGTGTTACCAACCCCCTTACCTGTAATCTCTGGGATTTTATTGATTTTGATTTGAAAACTTCTTATTTTTGGGTTTTGTTCGTACTTTTTCCCTTTTCCCTTGGAAACAATAAAAGCGCGGTGGCGACTCTTGTTATTTGATGTCTTGCTTATCCCTAGCTTGATAATCATGAAATTACCGCTACAGAAATTAAGTGGTGACTCTGCTGGGAGTAGTCTCCAATGGGTTTAGCCTACCTTTTTGTGTGTATATAATTGTATGTATGTGATGTATGTATATTTGTTTGTGTGATATAATCTTCTTGTTGTGCTTGGTGATCTCTGAGTGGTGAGATAAGTTCTAACCCTAACTCGAGTGCAATTAAGATAGGAGGATTGTATAGTCATGTTTGACTTGTGTGGAGTAGTCCTTAACAAGTTGGCCTGAGATCCATCTGCTCAGTGGAGACCCTTTTGGATTTGGAAATGTCACACAAGTATTTATGGTTAGGTATTAATATCTCTAGTTTGGGTCCGAGAAGCTAAGGACCGTAGAAAATTTACCCCCTCTTGGCCTATTTTAGGACGTAGTGCGGAGACTGTTCAAGTGTAGACTCGATAACAGTTGTTATGTGATACTACACTCAGACGAGTTTCTCTTGAGAATATTATGGGTCGATGAGTCAGTCATCTTAACCTGTAATATCCGATAGATGGAATTAAGACTCTGGGAACTTTTTAGAACATGATCAACAGGTTTTATCCTTCGTTCACTCCTTTGGGATGGTTCTTACCTAGACTCCATGCTCGTGATTCAGAACAAACCCTTGATTCTTGGTTGATCCAGTCAAGTCTTGTCAATATCAATGGAACTTAGGTGTTGATAAGGTGAAAACCATAATCTACCAAAATGGATGATTGATCTTGACAATGACTTGATTCATCCCTTGACCTTTGTTTGTTTGCCTTGTGTGTGATCCCTTATTTGTGATTGTTAGATTCATGCATTCATGAGCATCATAACATTCATCACACGAAAATTTCAAGGAACTGAGATGTTATTTGCAAATATTTTCAGACCATGGATTGTGGATGAAGGAACACTAAGAAGTATAGTTTCAGATGTCCCGACTTGAAAGAGTTAAGGAAGATAACATCTTTTGTATTAGATCCCTTGGACTTCAAACAACGTCATGGGAAGCTTCTGTCTATCTTGTCTGCCGATGTGGTTGAAGGACTTCTGAGTGTATTAGTGCAGTTCTATGACCCTCACTACCGTTCCTTCACTTTCCCAGATTATCAGCATGTGCCTACGTTGGAGGAGTATGCCCATCTCTTGGGAATACCTATTTCTAGCAAGATACCTTTTAGTGGGTTGGAAGAGATTCCCAGATCTCATCTTATCGCTGAAGCTCTTCACTTGAGGAAGTCTGAGATAGAGGCTCATTGGGTGAAGAAAGGAGGATTGTTTGGTTTGCCATCTGATTTCCTCATCAAGGAAGCTACTGTCTTTGCTCAGGCCGATAGTGTGGAGGCTTTTAAAGCTATCTTTGTGTTGCTCATTTATGGATTATCTTTGTTCCCTAACATTGACGGTTTTGTTGATGTTAATGCCAATAGAATCTTCTTGATTGGGAATCTTGTGCCTACTTTGTTGGGTGATATGTATTTCTCTTTGCATCTAAGGAATTCTAAAGGTGGAGGAACGATTGTCTGTTGCATTCCTTTTCTATACAAGTGGTTTATTTCACACTTGTCTCAGACACCTGCTTTTATGGAGAACAAACAATGTCTACGGTGGTCTCAGAGACTTATGTCTCTCACTAATGATGATATAGTTTGGTATGATCCTTCTTTGAGCATTTTAGACATTATTGATTGTTGTGGTGAATTCTCTAATGTGCCTCTCATTGGTACACAAGGAGGAATCAATTACAACCCTGCTTTGGCTCGTCGTCAACTTGGGTTCCCCTTGAGAGACAAAACTAATAACATGATGTTAGAAGGTATTTTCTATCAAGAGGGTAAAGATTCCCAACTTTTGAATCAGAAGATTGTGCACGCTTGGCATAATGTGCTTAGGAAAGGAAGACCCTAGCTTGGTTCGCGCAACTGTGTAGCTTTGGAAGCTTACACTACTTGGGTGAAGTAGAGAGATTTGGAGTTAAAGATGCCTTATCCTTTTGAGAGACCTATGTCTATGGTTGTGTTGATCCATTAACTCTCCCTAACCAAGATGTAGAGGAGTTAGAAGACGCGCTCACCAAGATGAAGCAAGAGAAGGATATGTGGGAAGAGCGTTTCCATGCTTTGAGCAAAAACATTAGGAGTTGAAGTTGGAGTCTAAGGACAAAGATGCACTTATTGAGCTACTTGAAGATCGAGTGACAAAGAGACAGAGTGAGTCGGAGGTTTCATATTCCTCTAGCATGCCTCAACCTTCCGTCGCTTGGAAGAAGATTAATGACCAGCTTGTCCTCGAGAAGACTCAGATGAAGGCTTCTTTTGAGACCGAGATTCGACGCATTTGAAGGAAGTACGTGCCTACAGCCAGATACTCTAATATTGTTGTTAGGGATCCTTAGGATGACTAGTCTCATTTCCTCTTGTATTTTTCATTTGGTTTCTGAAATTGTACTCAATGTAATCCTTCCAATTATATAAATGAAAAGAAATGTTTGTTCATATCAAATTATTGCAATTGTTGTTAAATACATACATATATATATATATATATATATATATATATATATATATATATATATATATATTCAAATGATATAGTAAGTTCCTTGAAAAAATGAAAAGAATGAATAAACAAGCATTGCATTTCATGCATCATTTGCATAAGCAGGGTTCTCTTTCGCCAGATGTCTCATTGGTGTTTCTTTTGTGTTTTAGCCAAACTGACTCATCGATACAATACTCGCTCCAATCATCCAAAATTATGGAACATCTTGAGCAAGAGAATAGAGAGCTAAAGGACGAGATCGCCCGCCTGACTGCCATGATGGAGTCAGTTCTAGTTGCACAGAGTCAGTCTTCTCCAACGCCCGCAACTCCTCCTCCTCAGAGGACTGTCATTTCAGAGGTGGCTACCTTTACCATGCATGCTACTACCACTCATTTGGCACCTTTTATGCCTGCCGAATTCCCGTGGGGAATGCCACCGAACCTCGTGCTAGAAGGCTTTGTGCCTACTTTTGCTTTTATGCCGGCATCTAGCTCGGTCATGTCTGTACCACCACCTGTAGTGCACACCTTACCTCGCGTAGAAGACACCATTTATCATTCCGAGCCATCTTAGGGTCTGGACGTTTATGAGAAAATGGATGAGATGAAAGATCAATTTCTTGAGCTGCACAAGGAGTGGAAGACTTTGAGAGGTAAGGATCTTTTTGGGAAGAGTGTTGCTGAGTTATTTCTGGTACCGAATGTGAAGATTCCAGTAAAGTTTAAAGTGCCTGACTTTGAAGAGTACAAAGGCAACACATGTCCTCTCAGTCACTTGGTGATGTATGCCCGTAAGATGTCTACCCAAATGGACAACGATCAGCTGTTAATCCACTATTTCCAAGACAGTCTGACCGGCACTGCGCTTAGATGGCATATGAGGTTGGGTAGTGCAAGAATCCGAACTTTCAACGATTTGGAAGAAGCATTTGTTAAGCAGTACAAGTATAACATTGATATGGCTCCTGACCGAGATCAATTGAGATCACTTTCTCATAAGGACAAGGAAACGTTTAAGGAGTACGCGCAGAGATGGAGAGAACTCGCTGCTCAGATCACCCCTCCTTTAGAGTTAAAGGAGATGACCAAGATATTTTTGAAGAGCCTTAGCTCATTTTATTATGAGAAGATGATCGCCAGTGCCCCTAGTGACTTTACCGAAATGGTAAATATGGGGATGAGGCTTGAAGAAGGTGTCCGAGAAGGACGGTTGTCGAAGGAGGAGGTATCATCTAGTAAGAGATACGGAAACAATTTTGGTAAAAAGAAGGACAATGAAGTATCTTCGATAGTGTCGGTTTTCTCAGCAAATTAATCAGCACCAACTCAACAACAACAACGTCAACAACAACAACCATAGCAACGAGCAAACACCTACAACAACAACAATACCAACAATCAACAACAACAGACTTTCGAGAGGAAGAAGGTGTCTTTCGACCCAATTCCTATGACCTATGCAGAGCTTTATCCATCACTGGTTCTCAAGAACTTGCTACAACCCAAAAATCCGCCACAAATTCCTGAACCACTTCCATGGTGGTACAAGCCTGACCTCCGTTGTGCTTTTCATCAAGGAGTACCCGGACATGACATTGAGAACTGCTATTCGCTCAAATACGAAGTTCAGAAGCTAGTGAAGGATGGAATGGTGTCCTTTGAGGACCGTTCACCTAATGTGAAAGCAAACCCACTGACAGCCCATGGAAATTCATTTGTTAATATGGTAGACGACTGTTCTGGGGAGTTCAAAGTATTTGATGTTCATTCATCAGAAGGTCTTTGGTGACGATGCATAAGGATATTTGTATGGTAAGCGATTGTGAGCATGACCATGATGGTTGTGCTATCTGCAGTGTCAACCCGAGGGGTTGTATGATTGTGAAAAGAGACATCCAGTGGTTGATGGATGAGGGTATGATTCAGATTGTTCAATCCCATCATGTAGATGACGATGTGAATGTGATCGTTCCAGTGTTTAAGAACCCCGATAAGGTGGTGATTCAGTATGACAGCAGTAATAGTAACAGTATTAGTCAAAGATCGGTATCGCCGTTGGTCATACAGTTAGCGGGCCCAGTCCTGTATTCATCCGATAAGGCTGTTCCGTATCAGTATAACGCAACTATGTTGAAGGATGGTCAAGAGATCCCGTTACCTACAACCAGTTCTGTCGTGAGCATTGCTGATGTTACTAAGGTGACCCGTAGTGGTAGAGTGTTTGGGCTGGTGTTCCCAAAAGATGTAGAAGATTGAACAGTTGGTAAGAAGGTGGAAGCACCTGCAGTAGATCCGATTAGCACTTCAAAGCGTCAGTCTGGTGAATCCAGAAATTTGAAAATTAATGATGATGATGAGGCACTTAGGCTGATAAAGAAAAGTGAGTTCAATATGGTGGAGCAGTTGCTCCAAACCCCCTCAAAGATTTAAGTACTGTCTCTGCTTATGAATTCAGAAGCGCACAGAGAAGTGTAGCGGGGTATTCGTTACCATTAGAGATATTGACTAAGTCCAAGGTAAATCATACAAGTCGAGTCACCACCGCACTTCTATTTATCCAAAGGAATGGTTAGAAAGCGAACAAAAACCTAAAAGTTTTATCAAATCGGAAACTAGTAAAAGAGAGTCAGAGATCTGGGTAAGGGGGTTGGTTATGCAATGGGAAGGTGTTAGGCACCCAAAACATCCTAGGTACTCCTAGGGAGCCCTTTTCACATTTGTTGTAAGGTTGTTGTTTTTTTTTGTGAAAAAAATTGTTTGTGCAAACATGATTGAAGAGATGAGAAGAGAATATACAAGTTTATTTACATTTTGTGTTTGGATGGATAAACCCATTGCCTACGTACCATCTTAAAAAGATTAGGATCAAAACCTCGTAGTTCGGGGTAAAAATTTCAAAATGAGTTGGTGAATTGATTGGTCCAAAATCCTTAAGGTCTTTTGTTATCCAAGGGAGAAAACTCAACATAAAACCACAAATCCACCATGTGAGGATAACTTCAACATGCTAGTGAGGGGTTAACCCTATAATAAGCATGGAAGACTCATCGTCCATCACTAAGGATATAGGTGAGTATTACATTTACCGCAAGGATAACTCAAACCTAATAGCTAAAGGTTATGAAAAAGTTTTGATTAAGAGGGTGGCCATTGAAACCACAAAAGACATTTGAATGGGTTATAGTTACCAATGAAAAGTATGTACAAAATTTGGTCAAGGTTGACTTAGAAGTTCAATTCAAAATAAGTGTTATGAAAAGAAAAGTTTGAAAATCAAAAGCTTAAGGCTTAGGTTTCTAATGTTGAAAACAAGTGTTAATGTTTGCACAAAAGCTTTGGCTTGGGTTAGAGTGGAGGGAAGAAGAAGAATGGCTAAGATCCTAAGCAAAGCAAAAGGTGAGGGATAAGAAACAAAACCACAAAAGGAGTTCCTCTCTTAAGATCATATGGATGATCCAAGTAGCTCACATCCTTTGGAATAAGCAATCACATAAGCATAAACTCAAGCAATCAACAATCAAATGAACTCTTGGAAGGTTCCTCAATGTATCTTGAATCTCTCTCTCTTAGGAGCTCATGGTAATGGTTCCTCAATTTGGATCAAGTTGGAATCCCTAGCACAAAGAAACACACACATCAAAAGGTTCTATTTACAAATCAAAGAATGGACAAGAGGGAGTTTAGAATATGGTCCTTTCAATGTTCATCTTCAAACTTTAAGCATTCTAAAGGCATGAGGCCTAGTTGCTCTTTGACATTTATAGCACTCTAAAGGCATGAGGCCTAGTTGCTCTTTGACTCCATTTTGCATGGGGAAGGTCCTAAAGTCTAAGTCCTTTTGTCCATTTTTGCATTTGGTTCACAACAATCAAACAAAACACAAACACAATAGTATATACACAAGTATGTGCTCAAGTGAGCAAAAGGCAAATTGCATTAACATAAACATGTGCTCAAGTGAGCAAAGGAAAAAGCAAATGGATAATATGTGCAAGAATAGTAAATTTCATAAAAGTAAAGAGCAAAGGTAAATGTTAATGGTTAATGGTTAATGTTAGTAGTTAGTGTGCCCTAAGGCAAATTTAGCGCTATGTTAAGCAATCGTAATTGGACTTATGTAGAAGTCACAACTATCTGAGGCCAGTCAATAATAATGTAGGCAACAACATAAGTTAGAAGTCTTGATTAGTGAACCAAGTTTCAATAACTTTCCAGAAATGAGAAAATAAACTTGAGAAAATAAACTTGAGATGAAGATTGGAGGTCAAACAATAAGCAAAATATTTTTGGCATTTTTAATATTAAAATAAACTTGAATTAAAAATAAAAGAAAGGTCAAACTTCAAAATCACTTCAAATCAACCTTGAAAGGTCCAAGTGATTTATCCCAAGTTCAACAAGGTCAAACAAAGCTTGACAAAAAATTTCAGCATTTTTAAAATTCAGAAACTATTTTTAATCAATTAAAAATAAATAAAAATAACCTAATTGAACTAAAATCTCAAATAAATCTCAAATCAATTAAAAAATTGATGAGAATATTTTTCATAGATCCATCATCATTCAAATAGGTTAGGAAAATATTTTTGTATTTTTTGAATATCAAAAACTATTTAAAATGAATTAAAAATAACCAGAAAAGAGAAAATTCACAAAAAATATCAAATGACAAAATAAAAAATATTAAAAATCAAAATCAGAAACTAGAAATTATTTGGAGAAGAATGCAATTGATCCCATATTTTTTGGATTTAAAATGAAGAAGATGTGAATTTTTTAAAATAAAAGAAATAAAAGAAATTAAATCAGAAAATAGAAAATTCAAAAAAACAAGGAGCGTATGATCAAGCCTCATCAATTGACGTGGCTGATCAAAAGCTTCACATGCGCGCTTCCATGGTAGGCTTCAGTCAAACGCGTCATACAAACATTAAAACAAAGTCATAACATTGGACAATGAAGATTAAATCTGGAGATCAGATCCAAGGGCTCACGATGCATATGGCAAAGGGACGGTGACCGGAGCCACCGTCTTCTCTGGTGAGCATGAAGATTCCGGCCAAAATTGCAGGTAATGAAAACTTAACCAAATGAAGCGATCCTCATATCATTGGAAAGTTGGGATCATGTACATCATCCCTGTACCATTGGTTTCTTCTCTAGATCCTCATAGAGAGAGAAATCAGAGAGAGAAAACCATGGTGTTCATGTTGAACTTCATGGATTTCAACAATTGAGCATTCAAAACAATTGCCTCTATGAAGAGGACTTCAGCCAACATAATATCCAAGCAAATAGATCAAGAAATAGTGAGTTTCGAAGAAAAAACCAGTTGAAGAGAACCTTTGGATTATGGTGATCTGAGCTTGCTTCCTTGCTTCCTTTGGCCAAACAGAGCTTCAATGGATTATGAGAGAGAGGTCTAGGAACTTTAGATCTAGAAATTCAACCAGATTTAGTTGAATTTCAAATCTGAGAAATTTGAGTGAAAATGAAATAGTTCCTTTGGTGAGAGGTTTGGTTTTCAGTTCAGCAGCATTTCAGGTTGATTCATGGATCATTTCAAGTGAAGCAAGCAAGTGTATTTATAGTGGAAGCTGATGCAAGGAGGTGGAAAATCTGTGTGCATGGCAAGAGAATATGCATTGCATGGGCTTGCATGATCATGTAAAAGGCCCAAATCCAATGCCAAATGCAATCTGAAGTATAATTGAGCTGAAATGGACGTGTAGTTGGCAATGCATAGGCTTGTGTAATGAGTTCCAACATGTTATGCACAATTATGCCTAAAACTTATCCTCTTCGAAAATGCCATTTGCCAAATCCAAACATGAGCATGTGAGTAATGGTTGGAAAGGTCTTGATGTAAGGAACAAATGTTATGTTGGGAAAAAATCCATTTGAAGTGTGGAAATTAGTGAATTTTGAGTTTAAAGTATAAGGTGCAAAACATGTAAAGGCAAGGTTTCCAAATTTGGACAATGTTCAAGCCCCTCTTTTTTGATGATGCAAGCCTCAAATTAAAATAACTAAAACATAAACGTTGTATATCTTTTCAAGACAATCAAAATGGACTTAAATTTTGCATCATTTGGATTTTTGATGAAAGAGTTATGGGCACTTGAAGTTGGACTTTTTTGCCTTTCAATGCATTTGGTCCAAAGTGACCTATAATGTTTTGCATTATCACATGTATTTACTTTGAGATTTTGAAATTTTGTTCAACATAACATTTGAAGTAGACATATTAATATTTCCAATTCATTTGACCCCACCTCAAAATCATAAAAAATGAATGAGTTATGTTCTTGGGAAGTTAACCCAAAATTAGGGTTTCAGTCAAAATGACCTATAATGTCTTAGAATGGATGATGACCTTCCAAGCTTCAAATCAATTTTTGATGAACATGAAAGTTGTTCATATTGTCCTTAAGAACATTGTTTCTTTTGGGATCATCTCCATTTGACCAACACATAAAAAGTTAGGTCTTAGTGCATTTCAAAATAGTCAGATGAATTGACTGATCAACTTCTCAAGTCCAAGACTCATATCTTGATAAATTGATGATTGAGGACACTCAAATAAGTTCAAATATGCATGAAATGATTATTTAAATAACTTCCCTTGATTTTATTTGATCATGGGCTGAGGTTGCTTCAAGAGCAAGGCATTGTGGTACACAGATGAATTAGGGTTTCCTTGGGGAACAAACCCCAAATCCTTTGACTTGCTTTGATCAAAATGATGAATTGAGATGCTAGGGAGGCATATTTAATGGATGAGATATTTGGGAACCATTACCATGCTTGCTTTCCTCTCCTCTTGGCCATACCTCTACACAAAGGATCTCCTTGAAGCTCTTGACCTTGTGATTGCTCAAGCTATAAACAAAAGATGTTAGTGACATATTTTTGTGCTTTTGGTTAGTAAACAAAGTAAGAAAATAAATAATATAAAATTCAAGCATGCTTGGTGATCTCAAACCACTCACAAGAGGTCCCACCCAAAGGTAAGGGGAACCAAGATGCTTATGATCCTTGAGGCAATGCAAATACAATGTTATGATGCCATGAGGGATCTTAGGGTCAAAATTGGGGTCTTACAAGAAGCACTGCAGAGAGTTATAGAGCAATCATTTGTGGAACATGATGTTATGGTGGATCAGTTCGATCATATTGTGGCTAACATCACTTCCTGCAACGATCTCAGCTTTTGTCATGAAGAACTCCCTGAGGAGGGTAGGAATCATAACTTGGCTTTGCATATCTCCATGAATTACAAAGATGACCCTTTATCCAATGTGTTAGTTGACATCAGGTCTTCATTGAACGTGCTGCCGAAGTCAACTCTTTCAAAGTTATCATATCAAGGAGCGCCCATGAGATATAGTGGTGTAATCGTCAAAGCTTTTGACGGTTCATGCAAAATGGTGATTGGTGAAGTGGACCTTTCGGTGAAGATAGGTCTGAGTGACTTCCAGATTACTTTTCAAGTAATGGATATCCACCCGGCCTACAGTTTCCTATTGGGAAGGCCATGGATTCATGAGGCGGGAGCTGTTACTTTCATGTTGCATCAAAAACTCAAATTTGTCAAAAATGGGAAGCTTGTTATTATTGGCGGGGAAAAGGCGTTGTTGGTTAGACATCTGTCATATTTCTCTTACATTGAAGCTGAGGATGAGGTTGGAACTCCATTCCAAGCCTTATCTATTGCTGCTGAAAAGAGAGTTGGGGCACCTATGTCCTTATTGAAAGATGCAAGGAAGATTGTTGAAGAAGGTAATGTGGATCAGTGGGGGCGAGTGGTAGAGGTCTCCGACAACAAGAACAGAACCGGCCTGGGTTTTCAGCAAGGTTCATCAACTGCTAGATCAGAGGATATGCAACTTAGCTTCCGTAGCGGAGGGTTCATTCATGGAAATGAACAACACTTAGTTGCAGTGCTAGAGGATGACGAAGAAGAAGACTGCACCAATTTTGTGACGCATGGAAAGGCTTGCAAAAATTGGACTGCTATTGGTATTCTTGTTATTTTGCATCAATCTAAGTAATTGTTTTTATTTGTTTTAAAAAATCCTTCTCCTATGCCTAAGGGAGAAGTGAACACTGTTGGGCATTTCAAATATGATCATCAATAAAGTTAATTCTATTCATCCACATCTATGATGTTTGTTTTACTTTTTGCTTTATTCTGAAAATGGTAATCACAAAAAACATAAGTAAACAATATAATTCTCCATTTGCATAATATTTGGTCACAAATTCACTTCTCTAAAACCAAAATATCAAATCATTATGCAGGTTGGTTTCTAACCCCCATTGAATACAATGATCCTTCTCCTTCCCCAAATTTTAAATTCCCTGTGTTTGAGGCCGAGGAGGAAAGTGATGAAGAAGTGGGTGATGATTTGTCTCGTCTTCTTGAGCATGAAGGAAAAGCCATTCATCCATTCGAAGAGCAGATTAAGTTAGTCAACTTGGGCTCCGAGGATGATGTGAAGGAAGTTAAGATTGGGTCTCGATTGTGTCCAGATACGAAGAAGGGGTTGGTTGATCTTCTTCGAGAGTATTCAGATGTGTTTGCTCGGTCCTATCAAGACATGCCTGGTTTGGATTCTAAGATTGTGGAGCATAGATTTCCGTTGAAGCCAGAATTTCCGCCAGTCAAGCAGAAGTTGAGAAGAACGCATCCTGATATGGCAGTAAAGATCAAAGAAGAAGTGCAGAAGCAGATTGATGTCGGTTTCCTAGTGACCGCTAAATATCCGCAATGGGTGGCCAATATTGTGTATGTGCTAAAGATAGATGGAAAATTCCGCATGTGTATTGATTATAGAGATTTGAATAAAATCAGTCCGAAAGATGATTTCTCTCTGCCACACATTGATATGTTGGTAGACAACACTGCTAAATTCAAAGTCTTTTCATTTATGGATGGATTTTCCGGATATAATCAGATCAAGACGACACACAAAGATATGGAGAAGACCAGATTCATAACACCTTGGGGAATATTCTGTTATAGAGTAATGCCTTTTGGTTTGAAGAATGCTGGTGCAACTTACCAAAGAGAAATGACTACTCTTTTTCATGATATGATGCATAAAGAGATTGAAGTTTATGTCGATGATATTATTGCCAAATCAATTGATGCAGAAGAACATGTTGAGCATTTGTTGAAGCTATTCTAGCGTTTGAGGAAGTATAAACTCCGCTTGAATCCCAATAAGTGTACTTTTGGTGTTCGCTTTGGTAAGTTGTTGGGCTCTATTGTTAGCGAGAAGGGTATTGAAGTTGATCCTACCAAGGTCAAAGAAATACGAGAGATGCATGCGCTCAAAACTGAGAAGCAAGTCAGAGGTTTTCTCGGTCGCTTGAATTATATCTCAAGATTCATTTCACACATGACTGCCACATGTGTGCCTATATTCAAGCTTCTTCGGAAAGATCAGTCTTGTGATTGGACCGAAGACTGCCAGAAAGCTTTTGATAGTATCAAAGAGTATCTGCTTGAACCTCCGATTTTGTCTCCACTTGTTGAGGGAAGACCATTGATCATGTATTTGATTGTGCTTGAAGATAGTATAGGTTGTGTTCTAGGTCAATAAGATGAGACTAGAAAGAAAGAATTTGCTATTTACTACCTCAGTAAGAAGTACACCAACTGTGAGACTCGTTATTCTATGTTAGAGAAGACTTGTTGCGTATTGGCTTGGGCTGCTAAGCGTCTGCGTCAATATATGTTGAATCATACTACTTGGTTGATATCCAAAATGGATCCAATCAAGTATATTTTTGAGAAGCCTGCTTTAACTGGGAGGATTTCCCATTGGCAGATGTTGTCATCAGAGTATGATATTGAATACCAATCTCAGAAAGCGATCAAAGGTAGTATCTTGGCTGACCATTTGGCTCACCAACTGATTGAAGATTATCAGTCAGTGCAGTAGAATTTTCCTGATGAACAGATCTTGTACCTAAAAATGAAAGATTATGATGAACCATTTCTTGAAGAAGGGCTAGAACCTGGTTCCTGTTGGGGCATGGTATTTGATGAAGTTGTTAATCAATATGGTAATGGAATTGGGGCAGTGATTATTACTCCTCAAGGCACATATTTTCCCTTTATAGCTAGATTGACTTTCAAGTGTACAAATAATATGGCAGAATGTGAAGCTTGCATTATGGGGCTCGAAGAGGCCATTGATCTCAGAATCAAGCATTTAGATGTCTTTAGAGATTCAGCTTTGGTTGTGAATCAGATCAAAGGTGAATGGGAGACGAATCAACCCGGTTTGATACCATATAGAGATTATGCAAGGAGGATTTCAACTTTCTTTACAAAGGTTGAGTTTCATCATATCCCTCGAGATAAAAACCGGATGGCAGATGCTCTTGCAACGTTGGCATCAATGATTGTAGTGAAGTATTAGAATGAAGTTCCCAATTTGACTGTGACGCGTCTTAATAGACCAGCTCATGTGTTTGTTGTTGAAGAAGTCAAAGATGAAAAGTCGTGGTACTATGACATCAAGTGTTTCCTCCAAAGTCAGATTTACCCGCCTGTGGCATCTTTGAAAGTTAAGAAGACTTTGAGAAGATTAGCCGGCAACTTCTACCTGAATGGTGATGTGCTGTATAAGAGAAACTTCGATATGGTTCTGCTCAGATATGTGGATAAACACGAAGCAGACCTATTGATTAATGACGTCCATGAAGGTTCCTTTGGTACTCCTTCCAATGGACATGCAATGGCAAAGAAGATGTTGCGAGCAGATTACTATTGGCTGATAATGGAATCCGACTGTTGCAAGTTTGTGAAGAAATGTCACAAGTGTCAAATATATGTAGATAAGATTCATGTTCCTCTGACACTGTTGAACGTCATCTCCTCTCCATGGCCCTTCTCCATGAGAGGAATTGATATGATTGGCATGATTGAGCCTAAAGCATCGAATGGACATTGTTACATTCTAGTAGCTATTGGCTACTTCACAAAGTGGGTTGAAGTGGCATTGTATGCAAATGTAATCAAGCAAGTTGTTGTAAGGTTTATCAAGAATCAGATTATATGTCGTTATGGTGTACCAAGTAAGATTATTACTGATAATGGATAGAACTTGAGTAATAATATGGTGGAAGCTCTTTGTAAAGACTTCAAGATTGCACATCATAATTCTTCTCCCTACAGACCAAAGATGAATGGGGTTGTTGAAGCTGCAAACAAGAACACCAAGAAGATCATTCAGAAAATGGTTGTGACATACAAGGATTGGCATGAGATGCTCCCATTTTATTTACATGGGTATCATACATCCATCCGCACTTCAACGGGGGCAACCCCCTTCTCTCTTATATATGGTATGGAAACAGTGCTCCACGTAGAGGTTGAGATTCCATCATTGCGTGTGCTCATGGGAGCCAAGTTGACTAAAGTTGAATGGTGTAAGACCAGGTATGATCAACTAAATTTGATTGAAGAGAAGAGATTGACTGCCATGTGTCATGGTCAGTTATATCAACAGAGAATGAAGAAAGCTTTTGACAAGAAGGCCAGACCTCGTGTGTTCAGAGAAGGTGACCTTGTGCTCAAGAAGATCTTATCTTTCAAACCAAATTCTAGGGGAAAATGGACTCCTAATTATGAAGGCACATATGTTGTTAAAAGAGCCTTTTCGGGCGGTGCTTTGATTCTTACAACTATGGATGGTGAAGAGTCCACTCGTCCTGTGAACGCAGATACAGTCAAGAAATACTTCGCCTAAAAAGAAAAGAACAACTTGCTAAGTTGAAAATCCGAAAGGGCGGCTTAGGCAAAAATGAGCGTCTCGGTGGATTGAAACCCCAAAAGGGTGGTCCAGGCAAAAGTTAGAGACATAAAACAGAAAGAATCATCCCGATAAATTGAGTACCCCGCCTTGGGGCAATTTATGCAAAAATAGGGATTATGGCAAGTAACTGCATCCTACTGATCTTCAGTATTGGCAAACATTGTTGAGCACAAGGGTTGACGGTGATTCATCATCCCCAGTAGCGGCCAAAAGCACAGTGGACATCAAGAGTTGGTAGAAGGATTAGTGATCATTTGTATTCAATATAACCCTTTTCCATATAAATTACAATTTTCAACTTTGTAAAAATTTATGGAGTCTTGTCATTTATGGACTACCATTCCCTTAAATAAAGTTGAGCTTTTATCCAATTGTTTCCACTCTTGTTTACTTCAGCAAAATAGTTTTAAATTTTATTATGATCATTTTTGAAATTAGAATTTTAAAATCAAAATCGTTTTTCTTAAACATATAAAAGCATGAATTTTAAAGCAATAAAAGGAATGTCAAGAGCAGTTCGTAAGTAGTAAGCCCTAAATATGGAGCATTGCTGGTTCTCCCCAAGCATTTGATTCTTTGTAAACCCCAAGTCAATTCAATTCCCCAGCGGAGTTTGTGTTTGTTACCCATCCAATTTTTATCTCCAGCAGAGTAGAGAGATGTCCTCAACAGTTTCGTGTGGTTGCGGTAGAGCTTTGGTTTCCTCACCAATCACCACCAGATTCGCTCCCAGTCAAAGTTTCCTCCTGGTTTCTAAGCGGTTTTTCGCGTTTGTTCCTCTGCAGGGTTGTCTCCCATTCGATATGGTGTTGACCTAAAATTCCTCGCAGACTCGATAACATTTTTCTCAACAGATCTCCTCCTTCCCTAGCTAGGTTTGAGCCTTTGGGATGCTTGATCTCTCTTTTCTCCGGCATTTGTCTCCCTCTCTTGTGGATTGACCGAGAATTGTACTGATGAATCAAAATTGTGACACCTTTGTATCCTTTGCGATCGTTTTGTTAGCATAATCATCATATACATATTCATATAATTTCATGATTGCATAATTACATATTCACAATGGTTGATTTATTCCTGTGATTATTCTTCTCTGTTATGGCGGTACTTTATCCCCATATGAGTTTGGTGTCTGTTCTCCTTCAATTGTAGAGTGTCATCCCCTTAAGTAGAAAGACTTTAACCTTTCTCTTTTCCCCACTGAGTTATTTCCTCGTGGATGATTATTACTTTAGTTTCCTCCCCAATTGATTATCTGGATGGAATCACTCCCCTTGAGTTATATCCTCATTGGGTTGAGTCTTGATTGATCGTTTCTTTCTAGCTCTTACCTAGATAGATGCTTTGGGTCCCCTAAGAGTTTATTACCCGTAACTGGTAATATCCATCTTAGTTTGCAATTTTCTACTTCTTGCCCAATAACCGGCAAAAGTACCCCTGTTTTATACTTGGTGGAGTCCCCAGTGGATTCATTTTTTATGATTCCCTAGGGAGTATATCCTTGATATGTTCATTCTAACCGATGACGAATATTTTCTTCCCCTTTTTGAGTTTATCCTTGATATGTTCATCCTAACCGATGACGAATACTCTCATCTTTGGTATTCTACCCAGTAAAAGGGTAGTTGTAATCCCTATTTTGTTTCCTAGAGAGTTAATCCTTGATATGTTCATCTTCACCAATGACAAGTTTCCTTCTCTTTGTGGTCTTCTACCCAGTAACTGGTAGTTGTAAATCCTGATGTTCATTCCCCTTTGCAGAGTTTATCCTTGATATGTTCATCCTAACAGGTGATGGGTACTCTCTCTTGTGGTATTCTATCCAATAACTGATAGATGTAATTCCTATTTCTTCCTCACATAGTCAATCCTTGATATGTTCATCCTAACCGATGACGGATTTTCTCTTTGATCGTTTTCTATCCAGCATAAATGTAATTCCTACTTTTTGTTCAGGTGGGTTATCCTTGGTATGATCATCTTAACCGATGACGGATATCCTCCTTGACACCCCCAGACAAGTCAATCTTTGATATGTTCATCCTAACCGATGACGAATTTTCTTTCCTTTGAGTCTATCCTTGATATGTTCACTTTAACCGGTGAGGATATTCTCATTTTTGGTCTTCTGCCCAGTAACTGGTAGTTGTAAATCCTTAGTGAAATCGCTTTTCCGGCATGATTCGAGTATGTTAGTTTTATCCTGATCTACTTGTTTCCCCTGCAGATGTTTTGTTCCCCCGACTGAGTCCTTCCATTTTGATGGAATTCCTTTAGTCTCCCAACAGTTTTTTAAGTCGTAGCCTGGCCTACGCATAACCCTTTTTATCCCCTCAGAGTCTCTATCTCCCCCAGTGAGTTTTCCTTATGGAATGCTTTATGCTCATGCGGACCTTCGGCCTCTCTGGTGTCTTTTCCTTTGTGGCAATATTTCCCACAGAGAATTCGCTTTTACATTCATATCATATGCAACATGAGGTCTCTTAGGGACCAAATTTGTTTCTATGTTGTTATTTAAGCCCATTCTACTGAGTCGATATGAAGATTTTAACCTTCACCTCCTCAGTTAGAATGTCCTTAAATAGGGGTAGCTGTAAGACCCCAATTTTGACCCTAAGATCCCTCATGCAACCTCATCATATGCATTAGCATTGGGATCACACCTTGGCATTCTCCTTACCCCTCTTTCATTGGGTTTGTTTTGGGAGAGATCACCAAGCACCATGTGATTGTATCATACTTGTATATTATCATTTTTACTAACCAAAATACCAAAAATATATCTTTGCATTTGCCTAACTCTTTGGTAGGAAGGGCATGATCCCCATTGATTTAGAAAGCTCATATCTAGGGTTTAAGACCCTCATGGCTAAAAAAAACAACCAAGTATGGATCCACAATGCCCCAAAGCATCATATATGAGTCCCCATGATCTTCAAATGTTATTTTGATCAAGTATTCTTCAAGAGTTTGGAGGAGGTTTGCCTTGGAAACCCTAGTTTGTCTGGGTATCTTGAATAACTTCTTCAACAAGCTACCTCACCAATTGATCAAATTTCTCAAGGGATACTTCAATTTTCATCATCTTATGCCTATATGATCTACCATGAGCCTAAAAAGTCAATGGAATTGGAAGTTAGCATGTTGGTTGATGGTGGTTGGCCAGATGAATTCATCTGATCAAAATTGGGTCTCCCTAGACCCTATCTCCTATAATTTTCACCATATGAAAATTATTTCAAGAGAAAATTTAATCTAAATGATATTCCAAACAAATCTCATGTTGAAACCTACAGCTAGGTTTTCTTGGAAAATCATTTTCTATGTTGAAACATTATAGGTCATTTTGTCTAAACCCTAATTTGAAAGTCAACTTCCCAAGGCCATCACTTGCTCATTTTTTATAAGATGAAAAATTTCCAAGCTGCACAATTAAATTGAAGATGTATACTTCAACTTTGATGTTTGGAGTGAGATCTAGTTCAACTTTTATGAGCATGTGATATGAGGATACAATATAGGTCATTTTTGCCATATACCATTGAAAAAATGATCTTCCTCAACTTAAAAAATGCATAACTCTATCATTCTAAATCCAAATGACATGAAATTGGTGACTATTTTGAATTTATTTGAAATAGATACAACTTTGATGAAGACATGTTTCTTATTTGGAGCTCACATGAAAAGTTAAGAAAGGTGGAACATTGAAGTATATGACTTGACACTTAGAAAAAATTTCAACATGTTGAAAATTCCAAACTTCCACCTCAAAATTCACCATGATCCAAGTTCCAAATGGAAAAGTGTTCAACATAAAATTTGTTCCCCTTGATCTATGTTTTCCAAAGAGACCTACTTCATGCATTTTGGATAAGGTTTGTTAGGGTTGCGCATGGTCTTAACAGGTCTGCATCAAGTGGAAAGATCAAATGTCCAAAACCTCGCATTACATTGCCTTGCTATTCAAGCCTCATTTGAACTTCAGTATAGTTGAATTTGGATAAAAATGGATTGCTTCATGGGCTTGTACACGCCCATGCAAGCTTGTGCATGACATTGCCAAATTTAGCAAAATTTCAAGTGTGCAATTATCAATCCCAAATACTATAAATACAACCCTCACAATTCAAAGGAAAACCTGAGAATTTTCAACTTGAAAATTGAGTTTGAATCTCACTATTTGGAGATTCAAAAACTCCAGGATCCAAAGCTTTATTCCATTGCCAATCCACTTCCACAAGCTTCCTGAGTGTGATCAAGCAAAGTTTGAAGCAATCAAGATCCAGTTCTGCATAGCATTGAAGGTATTTTTCAAAATCTTCTTCTCTTTGATTCTCACTTAATTCTCATCAATTCTCTTGGATCTTTGGTTGTCTCAAGTCCTACCAATGTAGGCAAGAAGATTGAGTTGCTTTGAGGTCAAATCGAAGCAACTCAGTTGACACACCTCAAAATTCAACTCCTCATATTTTTCTATATATGTGGAGTTAGTTAAAATTAAGGTCAGATTCGTGCTCTACGCCATTTTTTCTTTTAGATCATGTCCTCCTTTTTCATTTATGTGATGGTGATGAGTGAACCAGTCCGATGAGCCTCGCCTGAGAAGGTGACCAGAGTTCCAGCGTCGGTGGTGTGCTAGACAGGTTCTGAGTCATTGATCTTGTTTAAATTGTTTTAATATTGAGCGTTGCTTTTGAATACCATTGGTGTGGTGTGCTGACTCGTGTGTTTGGTGGAACGCGCGTTTTAGACCACTTGATTTGCCACCTCAAGTAATGAGGGAGATCAAGTGGTCCACGTTTTTTCTGATCATTTGAATTTCATTTAATTTGTTTTATTTTCATTATTTCATATTAATTTTAATATTGATCCAAAATATATGAGAATTTCACCAAAAAAATTTAAATAAAATCTTCTTTCATATTTTAAATTAAAATTATTTTTTGGATCATTATTAATATTTTTCATGATTTAATTGATTTTACGAATATTTTTAGTTGTTTAAAAATACTTTTAAGTTTCCAAAAATTCTGAAATTTTTTCTCCAAGATCCTTTGACCTTGTTTGACCTATGATAAATCGCATGGCCATTTCTTTGGTGTTTTGATGAGGTTTTAGGAATTTGATCAACCATATTTTATTTAATGCATTATTTTTAGTATTTTTAAATTGAATAAATGCCAAATAATTGTGTTGAGCCATTTTGATTGTTTGTATAAGTTTGATTTGTGTTGTTTGGCCTTGGTCAAGATTGATTTGACTTTGTTAGGTTAAGATCATTGGATTTAGGGGATTGATGGAATGTACATTCGATCTCCTAAAATGAATGAATGATCTTAATTTGGTAAAAGTCCTCCTTTGTCCAATTTGAGTTTTGATCCATTCCCTTCCCTCTTCATCTAATTCCCCTTCTTTATGCATCCATTTCATTTGACCTATGATATCTCAATATCCTAAGGCTAGTTGATTGCAAAATAAACATAAGTATGAATGAGATTAGGCCACCTCTTTTGCATATTCTTTTGTGTGTGGTATGTTTTATGAGCATAGTCCATTATACTATGTCTCTAACATGCATTAACACAAAAATTTCATTGCTCGACCTCAAATAGTTGTGACTTCTACATAAGTCCAATTACGATTGCTTAACCTATCGCTAAATTTTTGACACAAAAGGCATATCATTCTAGTTAGTGAGATTGTAAGTCTCTCCTCTTTCATGGTATTGTGTGGAAACTTGACCTTTTTTCCTTCCTTTGGAAGATGTCTTGGTTCAAGGATCCATGCTTGTGATAAGTGGGTTGAGTGTTCTCCAAAGAATGACTTAAAAAGTAAAAGGCAAAAATAATAGTAACTTCTAACTCATTAACAACTAACATTTAATTTCAAGCCATTTACTTTTAATGCACTTTAATTTTTAAGCTTTTATTCATTTTCCATTATCCATACCATTCTAATTGTTTATACTAATGTCATTTTTACTTTGTCCACTTAGACCATATTGTGTGATATATCTTGTTTGTGTATACTTTGTTTGCTTGTGTAGTCTTTGACCATTAATGTACATAATAAGAACAAAAACCCTAAAAAACATCTTGTGTGGACTGTTGGTTTGATCTGAGACAATTGAACTTTTCATTTAGGTGACACTCCTTATGCAAAGGACTTGGGCAATGCCAACCTTCATGTAACCAAATGCTTGCAATTTGAAATTTCATCTGATACATTATGGAAGATCCCTTGAGTTCATCTACAACATGATCATTGTAAAGTTGTTACCTTGAACCTGTGACTTTGTGGAATGCATATATTACATGGGCAAATTTGAAGAAGATCCTGGAGTGGCTAAAGCTTGGATGTGGCTATCTTTATTTGATGCCTTTATCTTCAAGTTAATATTGTATGCATTGTTTGTTGATTGATTCTAATGTCCAGAGGAATTTGGGGGTTCTATATGATATTCTTGTCTATTGGATTGCAGCTCATTGGTAAGATCTTTTCAACTCTTAACTTTTAAATTTATGCTTAGGATTAGTCTCTTCATCTCCTCCCCATCTCTTTAATTTCAAAATCTCTCCCTCCTTTTAAAAACTTCTTTGTTTGTACTTTTCTTTTTTTTAAAACTTAGACCCTTTGCAAATTAGAAACTTTGGCCTTATGTCATTGCACTTTTTAACTTATTTTCTTAAATCAAACTTGTAAATAAACTTAACTAACTTGACTTAAAATTTTCAAAATCCAAAAAGAACTAACTCATTCAAACCATTTTCTAGGCCTTTGTGCCTTTCAAACTTATTTTTTATTAAAAAGAAATGCATCCACTTTGAAATTTATATCACGAACTACGAGATTTTGATCCCTCATTCTTATGTTGGTACGTAGGCATAAGTCCGAAGGTCTTGTCAAACACAAATATATAATTAATGAATTCTTTTCTCATCCCCCATTTTATTGGTTTTTAAATATCATTTTATACAAAATACATATGCACACAAGAAAGGGCTCCTTAGGAGTACCTAGGACACTTTGGGTGCTAACACCTTCCCTCTGTGTAACCAACCCCCTTACCTGTAATCTCTGGCATTTTATTAGTTTTGATTTGAAAACTTCTTATTTTTGGGTTTTGTTTGTACTTTTTTCCTTTTCCCTTGGAAACAATAAAAGCGTGGTGGCGACTCTTGTTATTTGATGTCTTGCTTATCCCTAGCTTGATAATCATGAATTTACCGCTACACCTCTCTCGTTGTTTCTAACATAAGGAATACAATTCCCATTGTGCTTGATATGGAAATTGATCGGTACGACACATGGGAGAATCTATTTCAAGTTCATTCCCATTCCCACCGGGTCCTGCATCATATTGTTCCTTTGGATAACAAGCCTCCACGATTATCACTGACCCCACTTATGAACAGTGGACCACCTTGGATGCCACCATGCTTCGGTGGATCTGTTATACTATTTATGCTGACTTGACAACTACCACCATGGAACCTAGCTCCATGGATTTGGCTTTATGGAAGCGTTTGTCATACCACTTCCAGAATAATTAGAATGCACATGTTATCACTCTTGAGCGGAAATTCTCTTGTGTTCGCATGGAGGATATTCCAAATGTCTATGCATACTGTCAATGTTTGAAGATGGTTTGTGATCAGTTACAGGATATCGGTGCTCTTGTGAACACTCACCCTCTGGTCATTGAGCTCATTTATGACCTTATTGGTGCTTACCTTGGTGTTTCCACCTTGATTTTCCAGAGCAACCCGCTCTCCTTCTTTCATCAGACTTGTTCCATGCTCATATTGGAAGAAGCTTGTTTGGCTAAGATGACGCCCATTGAGTCTCATGCCGCTTACCTTACCATCCAGTAACGTGCTTCTAACGACTCATCCAAGAGCACCAGCTGTCGCTCCAACAACCACATTGGTTCTTGCAATGCCTAGAATCAGGGTGGGAATCAGTATAACTACAGTGGTCCTCACGGTGGAAGCACACATGGCTCTCCTCATTGGCACCAACAACAAATACAACACCAATATCCCCTTACCAATAGTGGGATTGGACTCCACCGTAATAGGTTATGCCTTTGTTCCTGTATCCTACCTCTCAACGTACTTTCCCCTCAGTTCCTCCCTAACAACCATGCATTTTGGGCAAGTGTTCTCAAGCTTATGTTGTAACGGTTTCACCATCACCCACTGACATTGCAGCTGTTATATATACCACGTCCCACATAACAACGTCACAAGGTAATCTCTCATCTTATTCTAATTTAAGTCACCTAAATCAGAAATTATTTGTTGGTAGCGGACAATGTATTCCAATTCAGGGATCTGGACACACAACCCTACCCACCTCCCATAATCACAAGCTATTAAACTGATCAATCACCATTTGTGTTAGTTTTATTGTCGGTTGAATGTCAAAAGCAAGTAAGTTGATGTGAGTTTGTGTAGTAGTATAAGCCCATTTTAGTAGATTTTTATCATGTCTTGATCTGCCGAGAATTTATTAATTATGGTATATTTACGCACTTGAGATAGTGTTTCATGTGCTTACAGGTCTGAAAAATAAATAGGAATTTGATTAGAGAAGAATCTAGACAAAAATACATGAGCAGGAGAAAAAAAGAGGATTTTGAGCATCTACTGCCCATACGCATATGAGGGGTCTCATACACGTATGGCCACTCAGCGCCACCACCGAGTATACGTGTACCACCAGAGAGGGGGAAAAATAATGCCTCTGGTCAGACACGTATATGGTAGTCCATACACGTACCAAACCAACTATCCAAGCCCCCCCCCCCCCCCTATCCGAGCCAGATCCTTACGCGTATGGCTCCCATTAGGCCATACGCGTTACCCTGGGCCATGCATATATGAGTCAGTGCAAAAATGTGTCATACGTGTATAGGAGGATCCCATACGCATATGACACGTCCCAAATCTGAAAAATCCCAAATTTCACCTATTTAGCCGAAAAAATGTGAATTTCCAAGAGTTTGACAATTTTTTCGTGCAAATAATGCGTTTTGAAGGTTGGAGAACTCAAGAATTCAAGGTAGTTCCAGGATTTCATGAATACTAAGTGATTGAAGAACTCTTTTCTTCCATTAATTTGTAATGTTTACACTTTCTACTTTTTTCCCTTTACTACTATTAGTAGCTAAGCCCTCTAATGCTAGGGGGTGTCCCTGGTTCAGATTTATGCAATAATTTTAGTTTGAACCTTGTAGTGACATTGATTTGATGATAATTTTTTTACTTGTAATTTATTCTTAATTCTTTTTCTCTCTGACAAATTGAGTCTGATTCACGGTTAATATTTACGATGGACTGCCATTGTTAATGCTTAGTTGTGACTAATTTATAATAGATATCACCTAAGACTAGGGATACAATGTGGAAACCAAAATAACCTTGACTAAAATAATTTTTAATTCCATCTGTAATTTACTATAGACATAGGGATTAATTTGAATGATTAAAGATTTTCTCACTAAGGACATATGAGTAAACACCCTTAAGGGTCGATTGTTAGAGTCGTTAAATTAAGTTGTTGCGAGGCCATATCACTTTTGTTGATGAATTCAATCATACACCTTCCCATGCATGTTCACTTATAATTTCTTTTAAATTGATATATTGCTTTATTCCTTTCAATTTCACTTTATTTTCTATTCCAAAACAACAATCCAAAACCCCATAGTCTTTTGTTTAACTAATTTAAAACCAGAACTCTATATCGTCAAGTAGTTCTTGAGGTCGATACTTGGGATTTCCCATTATTACTATATTGGAATATTAGTACACTAGATAATTTATCGATCAAATTTTTGGTGCCATTGTCGGGCACTGCCAAACATTATAGAATTTACAGTTTTATTTTAGTTAAAAAATTTGTTGCTCTACAACTAAAATTTGTACTCCAGTTTTTATTTTATTTCTATTACTATTATTTTGTTACTACTAATATCTGTCTAATATTTGTTTGCAAGAAAAGCCCTCAACTGATTTTATTTTTGACGTTGAACCAGAAGGAACATTACACGCTCGACTTAGATAAGCTCGGAAAGCAAGACTGACAAATCAAGAGGTTGATGTAAGAACAAGACTTAGTTATGCATCTGGCTTTTAGTTTTGATGATAACAATACATTGTTTATTAGAGAACAATTTTGTACCTTAATGGTTTTGTCTAGTGTGTAGCTTTAGCTAATAGGTTCTGATTCTGAAGATTTGGCGAGTGACGTCATCAGATTCTGGACACAACACATGTTGACTCTGAAGAGATACAAAAGTGTGCTTTATAGATTATGTCAAGTTCTATAACACTCTTAGAAGGGGACAAACTACACTAAATGTCCGGGAGAACTAAATCTATTACCCCAATCTGCCGATCTGGGGGAAACGCATGAACCAGAAGGTGAGAATAAATAGACGACACAAAATAGATCCCATCACTCGACTCATACCACCTCTAAATTTCCATCTCAACAGAAGGGGTGAAAGCTACTAATCACAGAAAGGAAATCAGTGAAAAGGGTTACCTCATAATCAAAAATAAAATGTCTCCTCCATTTGAGATCTCAGGTCTAATTCTCCCCCTCTCAACTATAAACCTCCCCCAAAAAAACTAGAAGCCTGGTCAAAAATTGAGAAAATTCTAGAGTATTTAAGACATATGGGGGAACCCCTAACCCAAATATCCTCCTAGAAAGAAGTAAGGAAACCAGAATTGACCTTCAGAGAAAGCTCATCCATGAACCAGGCGGAAGTGTCACTAGCTCTAGAACCTCAGAAGGGAGGCCCCTCTACACCAAGATGAGGAAAATTTGAGGCATTCAACTCTCCCACCCAGGGTATAGGAGGTAAGGGCAACACCATATCTAGTAGTGAGAATATCACGCCAAATGCCAGAGGCCCCTAAAAGAAGACGCCACCCCCTCTTATCCAGAAAGGTCAAGTTGACCAACCAAAGGTCATGAACACTGAGGCCATTTAACTTCTTAGGCTTAGAAACAACGTCCCACTTGACCCGGGAAATCTTAGACTCTCCTTTCACACTTCCCCAAAGAAACCTCCTCAGAATCTTCACTATCTTTTTCCAAACCTTGACAGACAATCATTATAAAAGAAAGGAAAAAAATAGGAATGGCATTAAAAACATAATTAAAGAAGATCACCCTACCACCCAATGAGACATACATATGCTTCCACGAAAGAAGCCTTCTAGATAGGAGATTGACTAGAGGTAACTAGGTAGCCTCAGAACAGGGGTTAGCTCCAACCGGGAGCCCAAGGTACTTGAAGGGGAGAAACTCCTACTTACAATTGAGGAACTCACAAGAAAGATCTAAGAAAGCCTATTCATAATTAACCCTAATAAGAGAACTCTTGGCAAAATTCACACGAAGACCTGAAGCAAGCTCAAATCCACAAAGAATAGCCTTGATATTCTAGAGATTATCAATAGAATCGTTGGCCAAGATGATTGTGTCATTAGCATATTGAAGTGAGAGACAACCAAGTCCGAAGACCCAACTCTGACACCTGATAGAAGATTCAGATCAACTTCCATAGAAATCAAAACACTCAGGCCTTCATCTACAAGGAGGAAGAGGAAGGGAGCTAGCGAGTCACACTGCTTTAGATCCCTATTAATATTAATCTCAGGAGTTGGGAAACCATTAACCAAGGAAATCAATTGCCGAAAAAATATACAAGCTCTAATTCAACTCCTCCACTTAACATTAAAGCCAAATCTAGAAAGCACGTAGTCAAGAAAATACCAACTCACAAAATCATAGGCTTTTTCAAGCCAACTTTAAACAGGAGGGAAGATTTTTTCCTACGTTTGACAAGAACAGCAAGTTCATTCACAACAACCACCCCATCAATAAGGAGTCTAAAAGGGGCGGCCCTGTGGGGGTGCGAGGAGTGCTACCGCACAGGGCCTCCGACTATTTAGGACCCCGAATTTGATCGATAGGGTCAATATAAATATAAGACTAACGAATATATATCACTAATTCCATTTTAATGTATGATTGTATTGTAGCCTAGCGGTGCCCATACTATTATGGTAGTAATACAACTTGGGTTCAATTCCTTGTTCTTATATTTTATGTATATTTTTACTTTTATAAAAAAATGCCACCACATTGTTTTTAAATTTAATTAATATTGCAATTAATTTAATAAATATTTTCTTTTATTAATATATTGAAGTATATCCTATCCAGCAGCTGATAATCTAAATAAATTATATTTAAATTTATTTAAAATTTAATATCGCAATTAACCTAATTAATTTTTTTCTTTTATTAATACATTTTATAGATCTATGAAAAATTTTGAGATGTAATTTTAAAAATATTTATATTTTTGTATCATTGTGAATCACTACATTAATAAATTTGAAATAGTAGTTGTGAGACTTTGAAAATTTATAATTTTACGTTGTTGATTGTTTATTAAATAAAACACTTCATTATTAATATTGTGGAAATTGTTCAAAGAAAATTTTTCTTTTATTAAATGGTATGAACTTTTTTTTATAAATCTGGTAAGAGAAGAAAGACGCGAATAACTAAACTTCGATAAATCAAATTTCTACATAGTATTTTTTATCATCTTTGTTTTTATATATTTAATTTTATTTAGAATTAAATAAAATATATATTTTTTAATTTGTTGTGTTTTCATCTATTAAATATCTAATTTTAAAATAGAACAGGGTCTCCAAATTGATTGGGACGACCCTGAGTCTACATTTGAGAAAAATATACTAATTAGGAGAGATAAGCTTAACCATGACACTAGAAAGTCCAACAACTAACATCTTGGAAAGGATCTTATAAAGAGAGTCCACCAAAAAAATAGGTTTGAAATCCCCTTAAAAAAAAATAAAAGATTCAATCTTAGGGATCAAAGTGACAAAAAAAAAGGTAAAACTAGGGAATTAAAGTTGACAATTTTAGTCAAACTACTGTTAAAAGGGAACGAAAAGATTATCCTTTTTTTCAATCAAATCCTAAATTTGAAAGTATACCAACCATAATCATTATTTTTAATTTTAGAAGAACAATTTCTTTAGATTCACCTTGTGATCCTTAAAAACATTTTCTTTAGATTCACCTTGTGATCCCTTTGTTTCTTTTGCGACTTTATTGGCTGGTTTATTTGACGATTTAGTTGTGGTATATGAATGAGGAATGGTTATGGTTATTTTTTCCTTTGGGTTTATTTACTTGAGGATCTTCCTGTCGAAATAATTACAAATAAAGTTTTAGTCGATGGCTAACATCAATAGAAAAGTTCGTAAGAAATATTTAAAGCTAATTTTTCAAATATGGCAAGAAAATTCACAACAAAATATTTTTGTAGTGTATATTAAAAATCATTGAGAACTACATGTGCTAAAGTTCAACCTAAGCACTTTTAGCACTATCATTTTGGCAATATTTAACTTATAGTGTATTTGGAAAGTGCTGATTGTGAGTGGCTGGTAGATATATGGTGCTTTGGATAAACAGGAAAAAAAAAGTGACAAAGGTGAATCACTTCGCATCGTGAGGAAACACCGAACATCTTTAACCAATGTTATGGATGTGCTTGTCATCAAATTCACGACAAATTAATAAAGAATAATAATTATAATAACGACCCGTGATTGCATGCACACCAATTCTAAGAACGTCAAATTAATGTTGCCGATGCTTCGTGACATGACAAATTAAAGGTTGGAACGATTAAGACCTAATGATAGCATTATATCATTAGTATAAGATATTAAAAGTTGAAAGAAATGAGGACTACTTCCTTTTATAATTTATTTTATAAAGTTAAAAAACAAATTTACTTATAAAAGAGAATAATGGAAATACGTGGTTAGCTTTTAAAGTGATAGTGCGCATCAATGTTTATCATATCAAAGTTTAAATGCAGTGTTTTGTTGCGGCTTTATGTCAATTTGATAGTGAAGTGTTAAAAGAGAATTTAAAATGGGTCCGCCCCATTTTAAAGTTCATCCATAACACAATAAATATACTATTTAAAAAAAAAATATATATATATATATATATATATATATATATATATATATATATATATATATATATATCATACAAGTCACTAAAAGACCTAAAATATTTAGAGATATTGAAATTATGTTTGATTAGTTTCATCCATTTTCTTATTTTTCTCACCGTTTTTTTTTTTTTTTTATTACATTGATTTCAACGGATAATTCTCCTTCTTAGTTGGGGGATTTTCGACCTATCTTTTAGTGGTGTCTCTTTATAAAAATTTCGCCAAAATCTTGGTGGCTAGACTATTAGGTGTTATGGATAAGTTGGTCTCTCCAAACCAGTCTTTCTGAAATGTATTATTTTAATTGATGGGGTGGTTGCTTTGAATAAGCTTGTGGACTTAGCTAAGAAAAGCAAACAATTGTGTTTCATTTTTAAAATGGATTTTGAGAAAACTTATGATTATGTTAGTTGGTCTTTCCTTGACTATATATTCTTTAGATTTAGTTTTAATGACAAGTGGAGATGTTGGATTTGTGCTTTTGTATTTTCTGATAATCTTGTGGTCTTAGTGAATGGTTGTCCGACACAGGAAATTGGTATCCAAAGGGGGTTGAATCAAGGAGATCCTCTTGCTTCTTTTCTATTCATCTTAGTGACCGAAGGGCTCAGTGGAGTATTCTCTATGGCTATGGATTAACGACTTTTCTTAGGTATCATAGCGGGATCCTCTAATTTACTGGTTTCCCATCTTCAATATGCGGACGACATGATTATTTTTGCTAATGCTTCCTTAGAGAATATTTGATCCATCAAAGCTATTCTTCGTGGTTTTGAGCTAACCTCGAGTTATCAGGTGAATTTTGCTAAAAGATCTCTCATCGAGGTAAACATTAACTCAGGCTTCTTAGACCTTGCTTGTGAGTTTCTCTATTTTAAACAGAAGTTTCTTCCTTTAAAGTACACCGACCTTCTAGTTGGGGAGAACCCCCACATGGAATCTACCTGGGAATATTTAGTTAATTACCAATCTAGAAGGTTCCTCTCGTAGAAGCATGGGTATGTATTATTGAGAGGGAGAATGATACTCATTAACTTAGTTCTTAATGTCATTTCTATCTTCTTTTTATGTTTTTATAAAGATGCAAGTTAAGGTTTAGAAGAAAATAATGAAAATACAATATAGATTTTTGTGGGGTTGAATGAAAGGGGCATCCATTATTTTCTAGTTTAGGTGGGCTAACATGTGCAAGTCCAAGAAGTTAGGAGGTCTTGCTTTTCGTGACCTTCGATTGGTCAATTTGGCATTTTTAGGTAAGTGAAGGTGGCAGTTCATCTCGGGTGAGTCAAGTTCATCTCGGGTGAGTCAAGTCTCTACTGTGAAATTATTTATGTTATATATGAGGTTCTTCCATCTCAAGAGGGAGTGTTGGTTCTCTTATATCGACTTCTCCTTGATGAAAATGAGTTAATCTTGTTTGACCAAAAACTAAGGACTCATCGTATTGGTTTATGGATGACCTAAAATTGAAAGTTGGATCTAATCTCCTCACTTCTTTCTAGAGAGATCTCTGGGTTGAGAATACTCACTTAAAGATAGATTTTCGAGAATATTTTTTACTTCATTTTAGATTGATAAATTTCTAAGGAGGTTGGTAGATGGGAGGGAGAGAAATGGTTTTGCAAGCTTAAGTGGAAGATAACTTTCGTTTTGGATTATGAGTTGGTTGACTATCATTTGTGTACACGAAAAGAGAGACGAAATGAGAGAAGATGAAACTACACGATGAAAGAAAAATTTTCAAGATATTTAAGACTTTGTTGGTTTTTTCTTGGATTATTGTCATTGCATATTTTAAGATGTTTTCTTAACTAATTTAAACTCTTTGAATTAATTTATAAGAAAAAAACTAATCTTACTACATTTATTTTTTTAATTACAATTTTCATGCTTAACAATGGAAAAGTCACTTTAAACTTTGGAAATGTAAAAATAAATGTCAATAAAAAATATAAAACAAGAGTACGTTGAGAATGATGTTCAGTGACTTAAATTAATTTAATATCTCAAGGTAATATGTATATCAATCCCTAATATTTTGAATCAATCCTTGAAATAAAATAATTAATTGACATTAAAAACCAATACTTTGAATATTTTGAATCAATTTAACAAATTCATATTTTTAGAGGTAGCTCATAAATGCTAACTTTTAAAAATTATTCACTAAAATCAAAGAATTAATTGACGTTAAAATATAATATTTTGACTTCACTATTGAATCGATTTAACAAATTATTATTTGAATCGTTTATTCATAAATTAAGAAATCTTTACATGAGAGGAAAAGAAAAACATATGTAATTTATTTGTGCTTTGAACGAGTTTAAATATGAAAAGATAAAAAAAGTGAATTATTTTTTTTATTATAAATATTTATTTAATTTATTACATTGAACTGAATATTTTTTATAAAAAAATAGAGACAGTAAAAGAAATAGTTAAATTGTAAATGGAATGGAATGGTCGTGTGGGAATCTATATTAGTCACTATTTTTATTATTAAATGTACACTAATATAGAACATTCTTCCAAATTTATATTTCACTTAATCTAAAATTATATATGATATAATACTAATAATTAAAAAGATGGTGCGGACATAGGTCCAATCTTCATCCCTGATTCAAAAACATTTTGGACTTTTACATGATGGCCCAAAATAACAAAATCTTCCAAAATACACTACCAACATCTTATCCCAACAGTAAAAAACACATTGTTGTATCCAAAAATCTATCCTCCCTTTTTTACCTTTTCACTCAATCATTGACTTGAGAATCATCTATATACACTCATGTTTCATGCATATGCATCAAGCATTCATCCATTAGTTTATCATTATAGATTCAAAGCTCTTGGCTTGCAAAGCTGTGGTTTATGTGTGGATCAAACCTCAAAGGTTTGGCTTGGCTATTCATCTGGACATGGGGGATGTGAAACCCTAATGACTTGATCTTTGAAGCATGAATTTAACAAGGTTCCATCATGATACTCCTCTAGGGTCTCAAACCCTAATTTCTTGATAATTTGGTTGTAAGGCTCCATGGATGTTCTATGGGCCTTATCTGGACTTCTAAACACTAGTTAGGGCTCATATATTCAATATTTGATTGGGAAGAATCTTAATCCATCTAAAGGCCATATCCACGTTATATTTGTATTGCTTGACGAAGGCCTCGCCAAGGTCGTTGAAGGATCGGATGTTCGCGCTGTCTAGCCCTATATATCAACGCAGAGCTGCACCGGACAGACTGTCCTGAAAGTAGTGGATGAGCAACTGGTCATTATTAGTCTGAGTTGACATCTTCCTGGCATACATGACCAGGTGGCTGAGAGGACAAGTGTTCCCCTTTGTATTTTTCAAAGTCAGGGACCTTGAATTTCACAGGAATCTTCACATTGGGAACCAAGCATAATTCGGCAGCTGACTTGCCAAAGAGATCCTTTCCTCTAAGAATCTTCAATTCCTTGCGAAGCTCAAGAAATTGGTCATTCATAGCTTCCATCTTCTCATGAACATTTGGGCCCTCAGACGGCTCAGAATGATAGATGGTTTCGTATACCCTAGGCACGGTATGCACGACAGGAGGAGGAACAGCAAGGACCGGGCTAGATGCCGGCATAGAAGCAAAAGTCGGAGCAGGGCCCTCAGGCATGAAATTGGGAGGCATCCCCCACGGAAACCCGGCTGGCATAGCTGCTGGAGCAAAATACGCATTGGCTGCAGGCACAGTTGAGGAAACAATCTCAGAGATGACTGTCCTCTGGGGAGGAGTTGAAGGCGTTGGAGAAGACTGGCTCTGGGCAGCCAGGAATGATTCCATCAAAGCACTCAGTCTGGCGACTTCTTCTTTGAGTTCACGGTTCTCTTGCTCTAGATGATCCATCAATCTGGAAGAGTTGGCTCTAGTGTAGTACTGGTGAGTCAGCTTGTCTTCAAAATAAATGAAGAGCACAGAGTTAGACCACAGGACCAGAAGCCGGGAACCAAACCTGCTTATGCATATGATGCATGCAATGCTTGTGCATATGATTTGTTTTTATTTCAAAGGAACTCTAGGGTTTTATTTGCAAATTTTGGAAATATTAAACATTTATCGCATATGGAAATATCTCATCAAATTATATCAGGGAAAAGAAGTACAACATTGCCAATCATATACAAGAGAAAAGGAAAATAATCATCCTATGGATCCCTAGGAACAATCATCCAATGCTCGGGACACACGAAGATAGGATGCGCGAAGCCTCTTCACCTCTCTCTCGTAAGCTGCCTCTATATCTGCCTTTTCCTTGGTGAGTCGGTCATACCTCCTTTTCCAGAACTTGGAAGACTGAGGAAGTAAAGAAGTCCATGCATCATTAGGATCATCAATAACCTGATGCTCGAGGAACTCAATCAAAGCATCCTTCTCCTTAATCTGCTGAAGCAACTCTTCCCTTTCACGGATCCAGGCACGTGATAGGTCTTCGTCTCTCAACTCCTCTACTCCTTGGTTAGGGAGGGTTGAAGGCCCAGCCACAACCAAAGGTGTAGGTCTCGGATATTCGTAAGGCATGAGATACTCAGATGCTCTCTTCCTTACCCAAGCAGTGTAAGGCTCCAAAGCGATGCAATTCTTAGGACCTAACTCCTTCCTTCCTTTCTTATGAACCTTGCGCCAAGCACGGACCATCCTGCCCTTCGAGCCTTGGGGATCTTTACCCTTCTGAAAGAACACACCCTCTAACAGAATGTTATTAGGTTTATCCTTTAGGGGGAACCCAAGCTGATGACGTGCTAACACAGGGTTGTAGTTAATCCCACCATATGTACCAAGAAGAGGCACATTGGAGAATTCACCACAAGAGTCGATAATCTGCACACCATCATATACACGGTTATACCAAGAGATATCATCATTAGTGAGAGACATAAGTCTCGTGGACCACCGTAGACATCCCTTGTTCTCCTTGAAGGCGACCTTCTGAGGTAAGTGAGAAATAAACCACTTATACAACAGAGGCAAACAACACACAATAGCACCACCACCCTTTGCATTCCTCATATGCAAAGAGAAATAGGTATCACCCAACAGAGTCGGAACGGGATTAAGAGCGGAGAAGATCCTAATAGCATTCACATCCACAAACTTGTCGATGTTGGGGAACAATACCAACCCATAGATGAGAAGTACAAATATGGCTTCAAAGGCATCCTCACTCATGGCCTTCCCATAAACAGTAGCTTGAGCAATGAGGAACTCAGAAGGGAGACCTTGAATTCCACCTTTGGTAGTCATATGAGCACCAATCAGAGATTCATCTATGTGCAACATGTCAGCTATCTCTCGAGAAGTAGGAATACTCTCCAAGCCACTGAACGGCAACTGGTCCAGGATAGGTATACCCACGAGATAAGCATACTCCTCAAGGGTAGGCAAAAGCTGAAAGTCCGGAAACGTGAAGCAACGGTACAAAGGATCATAAAACTGCACCAATACGCTCATCAGACCTTCATCCACCTGAGTAGTCAGAAGAGGAAGAAGCTTCCCAAAGCGAGCCTTGAAACCCAAGGGATCTAATACATAGGATGTCAGATTCCTTAACTCTTTCAAATCTGGCTGTCTGAAGCTGTACTTCTTTGTATTCCTTCTTTGTCTTTCCATGTCTAAAATTTTTGCAAATAAACCCCTTAAGTTCTTTGAACGGATCAACCATGAATCAAGGGTTTGTTGCAAGTCACGAGCATGGAGTCTCGGTTAAGAACCACCCCAAAGGGAATGTACTAGGGTTTAAATTTGCCAAACATGTTCTACAAGAGGTTCCCATAGTCATCATCCCATCTTTCGGATATTATCGGAGAAACGACTACTCGTATTCCAAAAATATTCTCAAGAGAGACTCTTATGAGTGTAGTATCGCGTAACAATCGTATCAAATCTTCCATTTGAACGACCTTCGCACTACATCCTAAAAATAGGCCAAGATGGGTTTGGTAAACTAAGGTCCTTGGCTTCTAAGGTCTATATTGGAAAGAGTAATGTCTAACCACAACTTACTTGTGTGACATTATTGATCCCAACATGACCTCCACCAAGTGAATGGACTCGCAAGTCAACTTGCTAAGGAATAACTCCACACAAGTCGACGAGACTATACCATTCTCTTATCCTAAGTGCACTCGAGTCCGGGTATAGAACTCATCTCACAAAGATCACCAAGCATACAAGCAATTAATATCAAGCAATTCAATCATTACATACAATACAGTAATCCCAAATTGCACAAAAATATGTCACAAAACAATATAATACAACAAGCATGAAAAGTTGGCAAAACCCACTAGGCAATTTATCCCCAGCAGAGTCGCCACTTTTCTGTAGTGGTGTATTCGTTACCATTGGAGATATTGACTAAATCCAAGGTAAATCATACAAAGTTGAGTCGCCACCGCACTTATCTTTATCCAAAGGAATGGTTAGAAAGCGAACAAAAACCTAAAAGTTTTACGAACAAAACTAGTAAAAGAAACAGAGATCTGGGTAAGGGGGTTGTTTATGCAATGGGAAGGTGTTAGGCACCCAAGACATCCTAGGTACTCCTAGGGAGCCCTTTTCATACTTGTGAAGGTTATTGTTTTTGTGAAAATTTTATTGTGCAAACATGATTGAAGAGATGAGAAGAGAATATACAAGTTATTTACATTTTGTGTTTGGATGGATAAACCCATTGCCTATGTACCCTCTTATGAAAAGATTAGGATCAAAACCTCGTAGTTCGGGGTAAAAATCTCAAAACAAATGAGTGGATTGATTGGTCCAAAAGCCTTAAGGTCTTTTGTTATCAAAGGGAGAAAACTCAACCTGAAAAACCACAAGTCCACCATGTGAGGATAGCTTCAACATGCTAGTGAGGGGTTAACCCTATAATAAGTATGGAAGACTCATTGTCCATCACTAAGGACAAAGGTGAGTATTACATCTACCACAAAGATAACTCAAACCTAATAGTTCAAGGTTATGAAAGATTTGATTAAGAAAGTGGACATTGAAACCACAAAAGAAATTTGAATGGGTTATATTTACCAATTAGAAGTATATGCAAAAAATGGTCAAAGTTGACTTAAAGATTCAATTCAAAATGAGTGTTATGAAAAGAAAGTTTGAAAATCAAAAGCATAAGGGTTAGGTTTCTAATGTTGAAAACAAAGTCAAATGTTTGCACAAAAAAGGTTTTGGTTTGGGTTAGGGTGGAAAAATAAAGAAAAAGGGGTAAGCCCTAAGGAAAACAAAAGGGTGAGGGATATGAAATAAAACCACACTAGGAGTTCCTCTCTTGAGATCATATAGATGATCGAAGTAGTTCCCACCCTTTGGAATAGGAAAACACAAAACATAAGCAATCAAACAAGTCTCATAAGAGATCCTCAATGTATCTTGTATCTTTCACTTGGATGAACATGGTAATGATCCTCAAATTAAGCTCAAATGGAAACTCCTAGTTCAAGAGCACACGCATCAAAAGTTCACAAGTAAACGAACATCACACACTATATACATACAAGAGGTTTCAAACAATGGGTGGGCTTTAGTCAAGAGGGGTCATGTCAACCTCGACAAACAAGCCAAACTATAATGGGTAATCTGTAGCTCTTAACCACTAACATTGAGCGCTAGGGTGAAGCTGATCAAAATGGAAATGAGGATGAGACCTCATGCTCTTAACCCTGTCTGGGGTGAGCTCATGACAAAGAAAGCGTGGGGATCCAGAAAGTGGGATCCTATTCCACTTGACAGACTCTGAACAAAGATCTTGGGTACATGTTTAAAAGCATCAGCACGTAGTGCGAGCATAAAGAACGACTCACTGAATAACGAGGGATTGGCTACTAATCCCTTTTATCCGTCAATTGCCTCTACTCTTGGACGTCTTATCAAGTAACACATGCCTCATCTTAGAGGTCTTTGGCACAATTGTAAACAAACACAAATAGAGCCTCTGAAGGAGGACTTGCCAGCAAAATGTCTGCCAAAAAGGTGACAGGACTTTCAGACTACATGAAGTAAGAAGATAACTACCTAAGTGGTGTATCAACCATAACCCAAAGCTTAAGCAAAAGCTAAAATAAGCAAGCAACTAAGGTACCTGTACAAAGACTAAACAGTTAGTATTTCAGTCAGAAAACCAACAGACAAACAGTGAAACCATTCACAGTTACACAACTCAATGAACAATGCTCAAGCACTCAAATGAACTCATGAGCTCAAGCACATCACTTAAAATCCTACAAAACAAACAAAAGTTAGAACTAAAATCATTTGCATCTCACAAAGTGAGAACAAATCAACCATCAATGCTAAATGTCCAAACCTGAAACACAAAACACAATTAGTTTATGCACAAAACACTAGTACAAAGACTAAGTTCAAAACCAAACCAAATGATCAAAACAGAACTCAATCTTCCATATAATGCACATTCAAACATTCCATTTAATGCCCTCAAAAGGACCAGCACCAATTCAATAAGCAAATATCTCAAATGGCTTATGCTATGCAATGATCACAAAATATGCACAAAATGAACTTCCAACTTAGAAAATTCACATCAAATCAGAAATGTATGCAATGACTTTGAAATTTTTCATACAAGTTCCTCATGTCATGAACAAACAATATGCAAAAAATCAAATCCAGAAAGGTTCAAATGATAGATGAACAAAAATGTAACAATCCAATGTCAAAAATGTGACACAAATTGTCACACTTTTATCTATGTGTCAAAAGTGATGATAACATATGAGAAAAATTCCAAACCAGTGATCAAAAATTCACATTATGTATGAATGTTATGCATGCAAAAGATTGGATCAAAAAGCTCATCATGGAGAATTTCACAAAGCATAGAATGCACATGATCAATTTGGCATAGCATAGATTCAAAAATCACACATAAAAAATCCAGCCATCAACAATTCATGAAAATAATACCAAAAAGAATTAGACATTCAAAGAAAACTAGGGAAAAAAATTGGAGATCATTTGGATCATTTTTGAATTTTTTATGAATTTTTCAAAGTGAACAAAATAAATGGAATAACATGGAAATATGGAGGGAAATTCCAATATTTGAATAAAACCAGAATAAACATCAACCATACGATCTGGCGCGCAAACAAGCATCAATGGTCTAGGTTCAAACATCAAAGCGCACCGTTCCACTTAAAACAGTCAGCAGCACACTCAGCAGTCAACAAACACGCGTGGCTAGTCAAACAAATCCCAGCCAATCATACGCACACGCAAGCAGCCACATGGAACACACATCAGCACAAAACCCTAGCACGCAGACACCGGAGCTGTAGCTCCGGTCGTCTTCCTCGGCCAACTCCGACCAATTTTTTTCTTCAGAAATCAACAAATCATACACCATTCGAACCAGTTTTCCATGGAGATTCCAAATATGCAATCCAAATCTCCTAATTCCTCATGGATTTTCCAGATCGAAGCAAACCATTTTCTAGATCTAAACTTAAAGTTCATCATACATGCTCAATTCTCAACCATTTTTAATTCTAAACATATCTGCATTCTCTACTCAACAAGATCTACACATTTATGATCATAAAACAACAAAAGGAAAGATCGAATTTCAACTCACCTGAAATTGGAGCTTCTTGAATTCACGATCCTACAGGCTATGAAGCTCCAGATCTACTCCTTTGACCTTGCCTTGAAGCTTTGTGCAAAGAGAATCAGTTGAAACCACCTGGATCTACTTCAATTTTCAAATTCCATCAACATGAGATTACACATGAACTGCTCGAAACCTAGCCGAATTGCTCGAAACAGTGGTTGATTCTTGCTCAATGAATCATGATGATCAAGAATCTGCAAGAATTTTTGGTGTTTGTGTGAAGAAATTGAAAATTCGAAGAGAGAGAAATTGGAGGGAGTTTTTGAATTTGGATCTGAAAATGCTTGTTATTTTCAGTTATGATTAGGGTTTCAGCTTATATACTCCATGCTAATGACATTGCTAATCACACTTTCCATTGGCTAATCATGATTAATGAGATATGAAGCAAAAATGCAAAAATGCAAATTGAGCTCATGTAGCCATAATCCACGTGTACAGTCCCATGCTAGGCTTCCAATCCACTTAAAAACATCCAATGGCCATGATTTGATGATCAATTTGCTTGCACCTTAAGCCAAAAATGGATTATGAAAATTTTCTTCATTTTGCACATGTGTGAACTAGTGAACTCTTGGTCATGATTCCTTTGCATAATTGAGCCAAATGAGGTCATTTTGAGATGCCTTAAATATGAGAAGCATTTTGCAAAAAGAATGAACCAATTTGGAGCATTGTATCAAAAGTTATGCCATTTTGAATTTCCATGCACACCTTGTGATCAAATGACCATAACTTCTCAACCATTCATCATATGGACATGAATTAGAACTTTTTGGAAAGGGGAGACAAAGATCTACAACTTTCATGTTCACCAAAATTCCATTTGAAACTTCTTTGACATTGACAAATCAAGTTGAATGTGGACCAAAAACTTGCCAAATTTGGAAACTTTGAATTATAGGTCATTTTCCATTTTTAGTAACTTTTGCCATGACCTTTGAATCTTCAAGATGGATGATTAGAATGAACAATGGACCTCATTTGAACATGATTGAGGTGTTTCAACTCATTTCCCCACCTCATAGCCCTCAGTTGACTGCACAGTTGACTTTTGGTCCTCAGATGACCTTGAAATGCTTTGATCCACTTGAGCCTCTACCATTTGGGGAAATTGCTTCAAAGTGAAACCCTAGCTCATGTAAGCTACTTATAATAACCATGTGATCCTAATCCCAAGAAAAATACCTCATCTCTTGCATAAAGGATCTTCTTGAAGCTCTTGACCTGGTGATTGCTTAAGCTTAAAAAAAAAGATGTTAATGACATATTTTTGTGCTTTTGGTTAGTAAACAAAAATGAGAAAAGCAATGATATACAATTCAAGCATGCTTGGTGATCTCAAACCACTCACAAGAGATCCCTACCCAAAGGGAAAGGGAGCCAAGATGCTCAATGATCCTTGAGGCCATGCAATGCAATGTTATGATGCCATGAGGGATCTTAGGGACAAAATTGGGGTCTTACAGGAAGATTGTGAATTACCGGCTGAACTAGCACGGCTCCTTGAGCACGAAGAAAAAGAGATTCAGCCATACATATAACCAACGGATTTTATTAACTTGGATTCTGAAGCTGACAAAAAAGAGGTGAAGATTGGGGAATCTCTTGTCGAGGATGTACACTCCGAGTTTGTTAACTTACTACATGAATATGTTGACATCTTCACATGGTCGTATCAAGATATGCCAGGGTTGGACACCAACATTGTTGAGCAACACTTACCACTCAAGCCTAAATATCCTTCAATTAAGCAGAAGCTTGGAAGGACCAGACTCGACATGGCACTCAGATCAGAGAAGAGGTTAAAAAGCAGTTTGATGCTATCTTTTTAGCTATTTCTGAATATCCACAGTGGGTCGCTAATATCGTTCCAGTTCCGAAGAAAGACGACAAAGTCAGAATGTGTGTAGATTACTGAGACCTCAATAAAGCGAGTATAAAGGATGATTTTCCTTTTCCTTATATTGATGTTTTGGTTGATAATACAATTCCGTTTTCCACTTTTTATTCATGGATGGTTTCTCAGGGCATAATTAGATAAAGATGTCGCCAAATGATATGGAGAAGACAACTTTTATCACACCTTGAGGAATGTATTGCTACAAAGTAATGTCGTTCGGCTTGAAGAATGTTGGGGAAACATATCAACGTGCCATGGTAACCCTCTTTCACGATATGATTCAAGAAGAGATTGAGGTTTACGTGGACGACATGATTTTCAAATCCAAAACTGAAGATGATGAATTGGAACACCTGAGGAAATTGTTTGCCAGGCTTCGGAAGTTCAAGTTGCTTTTGAATCCAGCAAAGTGCACTTTTGGGGTCCAATATGGTAAATTATTGGGTTCCATAGTCAATTAGAAAGGTCTTGAGGTTGATCCCGACAAAGTTCGAGTCATCCAAGATATGCCACCTCCCCGAACAAAAAAAGAAGTCTAAGGTTTCCTTGGTCGACTCAACTATATTTACATATTCATATCACATTTAACAGCTACATACGAACCGATCTTCAAATTGTTGGGGGAAGAATCAATTGATTATGTGGGATAATGATTGTCAAGTGGCATTTGACAAAATAAAGAAGTATTTGCAAGAACCACCAATTCTCATACCACTTGTTCCTGGTAGGCCTCTTATTATGTACCTCACGGTACTCGATGAATCTATGAGCTATGTTTTGGGTTAGCATGACGACACAAGCAGGAAAGAACATGCAATATATTATCTCAACAAGAAATTCACTGAATGTGAAATTAAATAATCACTTTTAGAGAAGACTTCTTATGCTTTGTCTTAGACTGCTCGACGCCTAAGACAATACATGGTTTGCCATACTACTTTATTGATATCTAAAATGGATCTGATAAAGTATATATTTGAAAATCCTGTTGTCACTGGTAGAATTGCTCGGTGGAAAATGTTGTTAACCAAATATGATATCCAGTATGTGACTCAGAAAGCGATAAAGGGGAGTATTATGTCTAACTACCTTGCTCATTTACCTGTGGAGGGTTATCAACCGTTGAGGTTTGACTTTCTAGATGAATACATCATGTTGATCAAAGATTTCGTTATTCCAGGCCCCAAGGAAGGCCCCGAACGAGGATCACGATGGACACTCGTGTTCGACGATGTTTCTAATGCTCGTGGTCATGGAATAGGCGCAATTATTACTTCTTCAACTAGCTTCCACCTTCCATTTAGTGTTATATTATGATTTGACTGCACCAATAATATGGTAGAATATGAGGCATGTATATATGGTATTGAGGAGGCCATTGACTTGAGGATTAAAGTTAGTTAGGTATATGGAGATTCATCTCTGGTAATCAGTCAGGTAAAAGGCGATTGGGAGACCCGGGATAGCAAGTTGATACCTTACAAAGGGCATATCAGAAAAATGATGCCATGCTTTAATGAAATCTCTTTTCATCATATTCCTAAGGAAGAAAGTCAATTAGAAGACACTCTAGCTGCATTGGCATCCATGTTTAAAGTCAAATGGAAGAATGAAGCACCAACTATCCATATTGACCACTTGGATGAAGCAGCACATTGTCTAGCAATTGAGGAAGATCCTGGTGATAAGCCCTAGTTCTATGACATAAAGACATTTTTGGAAACCAACAATATCCTGAGGTTATATCTATTACTAATAAGAAAGCTTTAAAAAGGTTTTCCTCCAAGTTTTTCTTAAACGGTGATGTGTTATACAAGAGGAATTATGATTTTGTGTTGCTCAAATGCGTAGATAGACACGAAGCTAGTGTAGCACCTCAAATTTTCACCTCCCATTTGTATATACATTTTCATTTTTAGGTCATTGACATTGCATTGTCATTGCATAGTCCATCATGTCATCAAGCAAGACTGGTTAGGAGATTCAACTGTGCAAGGCAACAAGAGCATTCTCCATGAGATCAAAGCCCTAGGGTGATTCCCATGAGTTCACATGATTCAAGGATCATTTTGAAGTGGTTTGGCCAAGTATTGAAGGCTCAGAACTCATCAGTCCATGTGCAAATCATCTGAGACCCTGAAAAGTCAACAAAAGTCAACTGTCAATTCAACTATGGATTTGGAGGTGGGAAATGGTTAGAGATGCCTCATTCATGTGCAAACAAGTCTCATTTGACATTTCAAACATCAACATTGAAGAATTTGAAGTCAGATCAAGACTTTCCAAAAATAGCAAGTGACCTGTAATTTGAACTTTCCAAAAATGGAAATGTTTTGGACCAACTTCAACTCAAGATTACATCATCAAGAAAGATTCAAATGAAATTTTGTCCAACATGAAAGTTGAAGATATTTATCTCCCATTTCCAAAAAGTCCAAGATCATGAATTTCTCATGTGTGGTTGAGGAGATATGGTTCAATCATGGCAAAGTGTGGTTTAAACTTCAAATGGGAATAACTTTCAAACCAAAACTCCAATTTGAGTGGTTCTTTTTGCATATTGATCCTTATAACATGTATTTTCCAAGCATACCATCATTTGACATGAAATCTCATTTGCATGGCATTGGTTCATTCATGAAGATTTTGGGAAGAAATTGCATAACTTCATTTTGGTTGAACATATGCATACCAAATCAATTCAAAAGTGTGCATGGAATGTTTTTAAGGCATTTTGGACCTTGCACATGCCCTGTTCACGTGCATGAAGGTGCATGAAGTAGAAAATTCATTTTTTGCATTTACACCACAAAGTGATTAACTTCATTTGCATTTGCCCTAAACACTTCCTAAACATGATTAGCATGGGGTATATATGCTTAATCATAACTGTTTTGCTGAGAATCAACAATTCTAGATCTAGATTTCACAAATTCTCCAAATTTTCTCTCACTTTTTTTTCAAAAATCCTTCAAACAAGAACACTTTCTATTGCTTAATCCATCATCATGAAGTGTTGTTGAGCACATTTGGACAAGAATTCAGAAGGAATCGTGGCTGTAGTGTTCATGTTCATAGAGTGAAGCATTCATGGCAAGTGAAGATTGAGCTGAATTCATGAGCATTTGAGCTTCCATTTTATCATCATTCATCTCAAGAAGCATATTGGAGAAGATCTGAAGCGTGGCAAGGCTTGGAAGCAGGTGAATCCAATTCTGTTCATCAAGAGGTTGGTTTTTCGACCTCTTTAATTTTGCAAATCATCATGCCTATTGTGTAGATCTTTGAATGGTGGTAATTCTGGTACAAATTTGGAATGATTTTGTGCTGTTTTGAGCAAGTTACATGCAATTGAAGTTTTGATGTGGATATTTGATTCCTTCGATCCAGGCATGTTATGCTGTTTTAGTGCAAATTAATCTTGAATCCTTGATGTATGATGCCTGATGATTGGAATGCTGTGTTTGATTTTCATTTCTGGAGCATTTGAATTTTTCTGGAAAATTCTGGATGAAGATCTTCATGATCTTCATCATGTTCATGTGCGTTTCCAGGTTTCCTGCGAATTTTGTTAGGAAACGCATGAGGTTTCCTGCGGATTTAGCCACGAGTTCATGTGGTTTTGCTGCGGATTTTGAATGCCATGCATAGCGCGCCCAGTTAGGGTTTAGGCTCAAAACTACGTCGTTTTGAGGTTGGCGCGCTAAATGATTCAAAATTGTACATGGATTGAACCTGGCTGAGAGCATTTTCACATTGCCTTGCATTTTCTCACTATTTCCTTCACATTTCCATGCTTGTTCCATTTCATTTTTTAATTTCTTCCATGAACTTCAGAAATTCATTTTAAATTGAAAAATAAACCAAATGATCTCCAATTTTTTGCATTGTGATCCTTATCTTGTCTATTATTTTTTGATCATTAATTTCAAAATTGTGCTTGGCTGGATATTTTTTGGTACTAGAATGTTTGAGTACATGTCCATATTTGACCTTGCCTTGGTTATCATGTTGTGAAATGCTGGTCTTTGATCCAATGAATGTGAAATTTTTCATGCTATAACTAGACATATTGCTTGACATTTTGGTGTTAATTTGGTATTTTTATCACTTGTCATTTCTGTTTTATGACCATGTTGAGTTGGTGTGACAATTTGTGTCACACCTTGTAATGTTCAACTTGAATGATGTGTTTGCCATGCCAAATGATCTCCAATTGCCCTGATTTTTTGTGTGATGCATGTTATAGATGTTGTGATTGCTCATGATTTTTGATGGATTTATTTGAATCATTTCTGATTTAATTGAGATTTTTCATTCTGGTTGGTCACATTTGAGCTTTAAAATTGCCTTGAACTTCAATTGATCATGAAATGCTTTTGGTCAATGATATTGATATGAGACCTTTTGGAGTGTGTCAAGATGTGATTGAAGTTGATTCATGTTAAATTTCATGTTCTGTTTTGAATGTTTGACCCTCTTTTGACCCTAGGCTTTGACCTAGTGGTTTGGACTCACTGTTTGGATTGTGGATTTCAGGTTAAGAAGCATATTGCCATGGTTGGAATGGTTCACTCATTTGAGTTGAATAGTTGATTGATGTTGGCTAATATTGAGTTGTTTTATAGGTTTTGAGAACAAGTTACCCAATGGTTTGTGCCTTGTACATTGTTGCCTAATGCTTTGTCTGACTGTGTACTATTGCCTGATGACTGTTCTCTGTCTGTTTGTTTGAATTATGTACTGATTGGTTTAGATTTTTTCAGGTACCTAAGTTGCTTTGAGTTCTTTTGAACTTGCTTTTGCTTTGCTTGGTTGCTTAACCACTGAGGTATAACTCTCTGACTTCATGTAGTCTGGAAGACCTGTCCTGTTATGTGGGCAGGCACCTGTCTGAAGCCCTCCTTAAGAGGCAATGCTTGTGTTTGTTTATCTTTGTGCCAAGCAGGAAAAGTCCTCTTATGAGGCAATTGGCAGATAAAAGAGATGTGTAATCCATCTCCTTCTATTCAGTGTGTCATCCACTTTGCTCACACCATGTGTTGATGCATTGTGGATATTAACCCAAGATCTTTGTTGTGTCAGTCATATGTGGAGAAGAGTTCCTACATTCTGAACTCCCACACTTTCATTTGTCTGAAGCTCTCCCAGGCCAGGGATAAGAGCTGTGAGGTCTTACCCTCACTTCCCATTTCATCTGCTTCACCCTAACTCTCAATGTTAGGGTTAAGAGCTAACTACACCCGATTCCAGTTGGCTTGTGTTTCACAGCCTAACCTTGTATGAGCCCAATTGTTTGCATATAGTGTGTGTGCTTGCTTGTTGTGCTTGTATGACTTTGCTTGTGCTGTTTAGGATAGCTCGCTCCCTGTGCAAGTTAGATAGAAACCTTAACATAGGGATGGTATGCATGACAACTTCTAGGCTCGAGTCGTAGTCTCCCTAGTAGTTTGTGTCTCCCTTTGTATCTGGTTAGGATAGAAGTTCCTTCCCTGCGTAGGGGAACTACGTCACCCTGATCCTCATACCAGATGAGGTACGTAGGCAGGAGATGAGCTGATCTCTCCGGGCGCCCTTTTTCTTTTTCAACCCGTTTGTGTGTGTTGGAGTCTGACGTAAGTCCAGCGGTTGGCAGTCGGTTTCCTGTGTCTTGTTTGTTTGTTGGAGTCTGACATAAGTCCAGCGATTGGCAGTCGGTTTCCTGTGTGGTTTTGTTTGGCGTGCGTTAGCCGAGCTACGGGTGCTCTGATTCTTTCTCTGGTCAGAGAAGATACGTATGCATAGGACGCGACATCCTAGCGAGCACGTTTCCCCTGTCCCGAACTACGTCGACTCTGATGTCTGTGCCTGACAGACTACGTAGGCCCAGGATGCGATATCCTGCCGAGTCTTGTTTCTCTTGTCTTTCTGTGTGTTCCTTCCAGCCTTGTGTGCAGTTTGTGATCAGTTTTTAGCAACCTTATCCTTTCTTTTGTGCGTGGATCCCGTCGAGTACGACAGATGCGTAGGGGTGCTAATACCTTCCCTTCGCATAACCGACTCCTGATCCCATCTTTCTCGGGTCGCGAGACCATGTCTTTTCCAGGTTTACTTCGAGCGTTCCCTTTCCCTCCTTTGGGATAAATAACGCATGGTGGCGGCTCTGTTGTTTCGTTTTCCCGCCAGTTTTTCGCGTAATGCGACAGCTAACACGATCATAAAATCCATACATGAAGGCTACGAGGGTGTACGTGTGAAAGGTCCCGCTATGGCCAAGAAGATCCTCCAGGCTGTATATTACTGGATAATATTGGAGGTTAACTGCTACAAATTTGTTAAAAGATGCTACAAATGTCAAATATATGGTGACAAGATCTTTGTGCCACCAACTATGTTGAATGTTTTAACGTCTCCATGGCCCTTCTCTATGTGGGGTATTAATATGATTGGGATGATAGTTTCGAAAGCTTCCAACGGTCATCGATTCACCCTAGTTGCTATTGATTACTTTACAAAGTGGGTCGAAGTTGCTTCATATGCCAATGTCACTCGACAAGTGGTTACTCGATTTATTAAGAAAGAGATAATTTTTCGCTATCGAATTACTAGTAAGATCATCAATGACAATGCCAGTAATCTCAACAACAGGATGATGAAGGAGTTGTGTTAAGAATTTAAGATCGAGTACCATAACTCTTCACCATATCGTCCCAAGATGAACGGTGTCGTAGAAGCAGATAACAAGAAGATCAAGATAATTATCCAAAAAATGGTCAAAACGTATAGGGATTGGAATGAGATGATACCCTTTGCTTTACACGGTTATAGGACTTCGATTCGTACATCCACTTGGGAAACTCCATACTCATTAGTGTATGGGATGGAGGCTGTTTTACCAATCGAAGTTGAGATTCCTTCACTCAGGATTATTATGGAGGCTGACCTTGATGAAGTTGAATAGGTTCAATCTCAGTATGATCAACTGAATCTGATTGAAAAGAAACGTTTGATGTCTATATGCCATGGTCAGTTGTACGAAAGACGCCTTAAACGGGATTTTGATAAGAAAGTTCTTCCTCGTGAGTACCTCACAGAAGAACTCGTGCTCAAAAGATATTCTACTATTCACTCGGACCCTCGGGGCAAATGGACTCCCAACTACGAAGGACCTTTTGCCATTAAGAATGCCTTCTCAGGTGGAGCCTTAATCCTTACCACAATGGATGGGTAAGACTTGTCACCGCCAGTGAATGCTGATATAGTCAAAAAATATAATTCCTAAAAATAAATGATAATAAAAGCCCGCTAGATTGACCTTCACGAGATCAATCTATGGAAAAATGGTTATCCCGATGGGCCAAAAAATGAATTCTCCATGTAAAAGTTAGCGATCAAACAAAATATAAAGATCGCTAAGCTAAGAACTCAAAAGGGAGACTTAGGAAAAAATGAGCATCCTGGTGGACGAAAAAAAAAGAAAATGTCCAGGTAAAAGTTAGGGATAAATACATTTGACTATATTCCTTGAGCTTACCTTACTACAAGCTATATCTCAGACAGATGAAGATCAATCCAATCATCGTCAACAAAAGCAAAGTGTTGGAATCCAGATCCTACAATGAATGAAGGCCAATGTTGTAATCAATGGAAATATACAAAAAAATATTTCCCGTTTCCATTTCTTTAATTTTTTTAATTTTTGCAATGTTCTCTTTAAGGATTTTTGCATCCCTGTACGCATCGTATGTACAAATTTGTTTACAATCAATAAAATTCAGATTCTTTTATCAATCGTTTTTCATTTCTCCAGCATTTTGTTTGCGAAATAACTGATTTATGTTAATCACATAATGCTATAATATTTGGGGAATAATAAAGGCTACATTAAAAGAAAATCGTATGCATTGCTTTAACCTCCGGAAAACTCCTAAAAGATGATCGGTAGTTTGAAAGCTTTGCTTGAAAATCTGCAATTGTCTTGATGATTTCCCAGCTAGATCATATATCCTTATGCTCTTCAGCAAGACCAGGTGGATCCTCGGTAGCAGTGTTAATACACCGTGATCTCATAATAGTTTCTTTGGTATAATTGGTGACGGCTCGAAGTTTTCCTCCATACCAGAAACCAAACTCTATAAAGGACACTCATCTGACCAGATGAAACATTCATGCATCATGAAAATAAAACATGCAACATGCATATCATGTTCCTCATTTGCAATTTCCCCACATAATATCTCAATAAATCCCAGCAGATGAACTTGTAAGAGTCAAAACTGCCATTCCATATCCCATATGACCGTTCTCAACGGGAAAACTTTTCGATATGTTAGTATTGAATCCTCTTCTACCTCGAATACCTGAAGAATTCTTGCAATTCCCGTATTCAGTGTAGCGGGGTTTTCGTTACCTTTAGGTTCATTAACTAAACCAAAAGTAAACATACAATTCGAGTCGCCACCGCACTTTTATTTATCCAAAGGAAAGGTTAAAAAGCGAACAAAAGCCAAGTAAGAAGTTTTATCAAATCAAAAACTAATAAAAATGTCAGAGATCTAGGTAAGGGGGTTGGTTATGAAATGGGAAGGTTTTACGCACCCAAAACATCCTTAGTACTCTAAGGGAACCACTTTTTGCAAATATGTGTTGTAGGTTGGTATTTGTGAAAACATGTGCAAAAGATTGGGGGGATGAGAAAAGAATAGATTATATTTACAAATTTGTTGTTTGAATGGATGAACCCATTGCCTACGTACCATCACAAAGATAGGATCAAAACCTCGTAGTTCGGGGTAAAAATCTCAAAGATTGGTGAATTGATTTGATCAAAAGTCCTAAGGTCTTTTGTTATCAAAGGGAGAAAACTCATCCTAAACCAACAATCCACCATGTGAGGAAGGCTTCAACATACTAGTGAGGATTAACCCTATAATAAGTATGGTAGACTTATAATCCAATCACTAAGGATGAGGTGAGATTTACATCAACCATTATGATAACTCAAACCTATGACTAATGTTTTTGAAAAGTTATAACAAAGGTGGCCATTGGAACCACAAAATCAACTTGAAGTGAGTTATATTTACAAGTTAGGTTTATTTACAAAATGAGGTCAAGGTTGGATTAAGATTTATTCACAATGAGTATTGATGAAAAGAGTTTTGAAAAATCAAAGGCATAAGGCCTAGATTTCTAATTTGAGACAATGTCAAAGTTTGAAATAAAAGATTTTTGGCTTGGGTTAGAGTGGGGAGAAGAAGAGAAGGGTTAGTCCTAAAGCATAAAAGATAAGAGGAGAAAGACAAAACCCTTGGAGTTCCTTTTCTTGAAATCATAGAGATGATTCAAGATGTTCCTTTCCTTTGGACTTAGCACACACAAGCAATCACACATTTTGGATTCAAGCTCCTAGGATATTCATTTGGCTTGTCTCTCTTAACTTGGCTACTCATGACAATGGTCCTCCTTATTATTTCAAGATGGAATCCCTACTACACAAGAGCAAACATCAAAAAGTTCATAACACAATAAGAGGAATGGACAAAGAATAGGTTTTGGAAAGGAAGTCCTTTAAAGTCAACTTTGAGATTTAGCATTCTAAAGGCATCAGGCCTAGTTGCTCTTCAACAAGTTTAGCATTCTAAAGGCATGAGGCCTAGTTGCTCTTAAACTCCTTTAAGCATAGGTATGTCCTAATTCTAAGTCATTTCTCCTTGTGCATTGGGTTCACACAAAGCAAAGACAAAACAACCACAAGGCAACAATATATTTATATACAATAATGCGCTCAAATGAGCAAAAGGAAAATGGCATAAACATAAAATATGGGCTCAAATGAGCAAAATGAAAAACAATATGAATAAATGAGCAAGAAATAAAGTGCATTAAAAGTAAATGACAAGAAATTAAATGCTGAAATTAAAGTTAGTAATTAGTATGGTTATGTTAGTTTTGTCATGAGACAATGTAGTGCTATGTTAAGTAATCGTAAGTGGACTAATGTAGTAGTCACACCTATTTGAGGTCGGTCAATAAAACTATAGGCAAATAAACACAAGTTAAAGATCATGACTAGTAAGCCAAGCTCCACAAACTTGCCATGCCAAAAGAAAAGAGAAAGGCCTTGTATGGACTTTAGGTTTTTTGCTTGACCAAGAAGCAACCTATCTTGGACACAAAACAACTCACTTGATCTTGGATCAAGTTGAGTTTGGTTTGGATCAAAGAAGGTTAAACCTCTCATTTGTCAAGACTAACCATAAGACATTAACTCATTGGTCAAAAATAAAAAGAAATGGGGTGAAGATGAAATAAATGGAAAGCGAAATCAAGTATCAAACTCAATTGATCAAATGTGAACCAAGTCATCATCAATCAATGCCAAACAGAAGAGAAATGAAGATTACAAGTCAACAAGTCAACCATAATTTTTTGGTAATTTTTGAATTAAAATAAAATGCAAAATAAAATGAACAAAATATGGTCAAACCTCAAATTTAATTCAAATCAACTTCAACAAGTCCAATTAAATTCTCATGGGTCTAACATGGTGAAACATACTTTGACGAATTTTTTCAACAATTTTTGAAATCAGAATTTAAAACAATTAAAAACAATGAAAAATAACACAATATGAATTAAAATCTCAAATAAATCTCAAATCAAATAAGAAATTGATGAGACTATTTTTCATTGAATTATCATGATCCATAGGTGTTAGGAAAATATTTTTGGATTTTTCAAATATCAAAAAGTATTTTAAAATGAATTAAAACTATTAAAAACCAAATAATTCACAAAAAATATTAAATGAAGTCACAAAAATAATTAAAAATCAAAATATGAAACTAGATTTTTCAAGAATTTTTTTGGCATTGGTCTCATATTTTTGTGACTTCAGATAAAATATTTATGAATTTTTGAAAATAAAAGGAATTAAATGAAATTAACAGAAAATAAGAAAAATAGCAAAAATGCGCAGCCACAAGATCACTTCATTAATTGACGTGGCAAGGCATCAAGGGCTCAGAGGCGCGGTCACATGGTGTTCCTTGGTCAAACGCACAGCACAATGATTTAAAATAAGTCAATACATTGGACGCGTGAGATTATAACATAGCAACATGATCCAGTGGCTCTGAAGCAAACACGTGGAGATGGTGGTGGAAACCACCATCTTCTCCGGCGATCTAACCAGTTCCGGCCACCACGCGCAGGAAAACAAAGTGTAATGAAAATAAAAAAGAAAGGACATCAAAATGAAGCTGAGGTGATGTACATCATCCCTGTAACCATGGATCCTCCTCACAGTTCCTATTTAGAGAGAAACGTGAGCTTGAAGATCATGGTGCATGAACTGAAATGACACGATTTGCAAAATTAAGACCACCACTGGCCTGCCTCATGCATGAGGACTTCAGAAAACAGCACAAACCAAAGAAATTCACAATATATTGCAAGATCTGAATCAAAAAAGTTTGATGTTCTACCTCTGAAATGAAGCTTCAAACAACACGAATTCTCCAAGCTTTTGATCTACCTTTTCCTTGGAAGTGTGATGATGATGCTAGTTTAAGGAATTGAGCTTTGAAGATCAACTAATGATGTTGAAATTCAAGCTTGAAAGAGAAATGGAAAACTGAAAATTCCTTTAGTGAGGGTTTGGATTTCAATTCAGCAGCAATTCAGATCTCCACTTGGTTGCCATTTGAATGAGAATGAGCACTTATTTATAGCTGAAATGTGATGCAAGGCAATGCTTCCCTCGTGTGCATGAAGTTTGAATCCTCCTTGCATGGACCTGTACAGACGCATGTGAGGCCCAAGAATGAATGAAAATCCATTCTGAGATCAAATGGAAGTGAATTGGACGTGTACAAGGGGCTGCACAAGCTTGCACACCAAGTTATAATGTGAAATGCAAAAATGAACATAAACATAAAGCTCTTCGAAACTCCCTCATGAAAAATCCAAAAAATTAATGTGACTAATGGTTAGAAAGCCCTTGAAATAAGGAACAAAAGTCATGTTGGGAAAAAAATTCATTTGGAGTTTGGAATTTAATGAAAACTGGTTGTGAAAGTTTGGTCACAAAACATGTCTAAGTCACTTTTGAAAATTTTCACCAAAAGCAAGCATCTTCAAGCCCTTCTGATTCAATGATTCAGGCCTCACATGGAAAAACCTTTAACATAAAAGTTGTAGATATTTTCAAGATGATAAATTTAGACTTAATTTTTGCATCATTTGGATTTTTCATGAGAAAGTTATGGGCACTTGAAGTTGGGGATTTTTCAAATTCAATGACTTAGGTCAAAAGTGACCTATAATGTTTTGTATTATCACATGTATTTATTTTAGGATTATGAAATCTTGTCCAATATAACATTTGAAGTATACATATTAATCTTTCCAATTCACTTGGTCTCACCTCAAAATCATACAAAATAAGGAAGTTAGGTCCTTGGGAAGTTGACCTAAAATTAGGGTTTCAGTCAAAATGACCTATAATATTTTGAAATGAATGATGACCTTCCAAGTTTCAAATAGATTTTTGATGAACATTAAAGTTGTTCATATGGTTCTTAAGAACATTGTTTCTTTTGGGGTCATATTCATTTGACAAACAAATTAAAAGTTGTATCTCAGTGATCTTCAGTTTAGTTAGATGACTTGACTGGTCAACTTCTCAAGGCCAAACTTCAAATCTTGATGAACGAATGACTGGGGATCCTCAAATAGGATTAAATACACATAAAATAATGAATGAAAATAGACTCCCTTGATTTAATTTGATCATAGGTTGAGGTTGCTTCATGAGCAAGACACAGTCAAAGCACAGTTGAATTATGGTTTCCTTGGGAAACAATCCTCAAGCCATTTGGGTTAATCTTAATCAAATTGAAAAATTGAGATACTTGGGAGACATATATGATGATTAGGAGCTTTGTGGACCATTGTCATGCTTTTCCTCATCTTCATCTAGCCACTTCATTGAGCTTAGGAGCCTCCTAGGAGCAAGGGAGCACATGATCACTTGACCTTCAAAACAAAAAGAGTTAGTGACATATATTTGTGCTTTTGGTTAGTAATCAAATTAAGAAAAGAAATAATATACCCATCAATCAAAACACTTCCTTCTAACTGCTGGAGAGAGGTCTCTGCTAAGAGGAGAAAGAACATTTTGCTCCGCTTGGGAAGGAAGCAACAGATCTTGAGACATGGAGGGGATACCAAATTATCAAACTCGGGTCAGGCAACCTGCAGGGGATAAACTGTAGACAACCCTCCAAGGAAACTACCTTGGCTGAGGGAAACAAAAATGAATCCTTCGTCACCTGTTGGGGATGGAAAAATAAATAGACTATCCACCCCCTGCCCTAGACAACTTCCTACTGAGGAGACAACATTAAAGATGATGAAGAGGATATAACCATGTTAAATGTCTCACCTTTGGAAATGGTACCATCCTTGGGAGAGCACTGAAGACGTTTCGATTATCCTTTCAGTCACTGTGAATGTTCATTTTATTTAAAACAGTTTATAACACTTTATTTGTTTAAAATAATGATATTTATCAATTAAAACATGCAAATATTTGTTAAACAGAAACAAGTAAGAGTGCCAAGAATTGGATAAAGGCTCAAATTTATTTAACAGAATGGTAGTCCACAAATGGCGAGACTCCATGGATCTTTACAAATTTGAAAACTGGTGATATTCATGGAAAAAGAGCTACATTGAACATAAATGACCGTTTCTCCACCAACTCTGAATCCACTGTATTTGAAGCTTCAGTTGATGATGACTGAAAGAGAATCTTTGACAGATGACCGCTGCAGGGCAAAGTCTTGTCAGGATGCAGTTACTTGCCAAATCCCTAATTTTTGCCTAGATTGCCCCAGGGTGAGGTACTCAATCTAGCGGAATATATATATATATATATATATATATATATATATATATATATATATATATATATATATATATATTCATTTTTTTATGTCCCTAACTTTTGCCTGGACCGCCCTTTCGGGTTTTCAATCCACTGAGATGCTCATTTTTGCCTAAGTCGCCCTTTCGGGTTTCCAACTTAGCGAGCTATTCTGTTTTTGTTTTAGGCGAAGTATTTCTTGACTGCATCTGAATTCACAGGACGAGTGAAATCCTCCCCATCCATAGTTGTAACCAACAAAGCACCGCCTGAAAAGGCTCCCTTAACAACATATGGACCTTCATAGTTTGGAGTCCACTTGCCCCTGGAATCGGGTGCAAAAGACAAGATTTTCTTGAGCACGAGGTCACCTTCTCGAAACACACGAGGCTTGACCTTCTTATCAAAGGCTTTCTTCATCCTTTGTTGATACAACTGACCATGACACATGGCAGTTAATCTCTTCTCTTCAATCAAATTCAGTTGGTCATAACGACTCTGAACCAATTCAGCCTCAATCAACTTGGCTTCCATCAAGACTCACATTGATGGGATCTCAACCTCCACGGGGAGCACAGCCTCGATGCCATATGTAACACCCTTCTAAATACCCCAAATTATTATAATTAAAATAACAATATGTTCATCAGAGTAATTATGCCCCGAAGGGTGTCACACAATCATTTCACAAAAATCATTAAAATATCCTGTCATGCTCATTTCTTTAATCAAATAAGATTCTTTGCATAAATCGCAGCGGAATAATTCAACATCAATGTAAAACATGTAACACAATACATGTCAATCATTCAACAACAGAAATCAAATAAATTAAAACATCCCCTCCCGATGTTACATCTATCAGAGCATGACCCATAAGAACTACTCTAGACTCCAAGCAATTGCTTCTACTCAACTCATTTCTCGTTACCTGAAAAATAGGTGTAAGGGTGAGTATCTCAATCAATATAATGAGCATTATAGAACAATATGTAATGCCAAGTAATTAACACGTTAATTCACCCTAATCAAACCACGCATTCAGCAACAGCAATATTCGTTCAAACATCATACTCGACAGTAGATTCTCAACCATATTCAACATCAACAATATCACACACCATACACATATAATACTGGAATACATCCATTCATATTATATACCATACATTTATTATGCAATGAGACTCTATGCATGCGGTACCGACTATTTGTGAACATATAGTTCAACCTCACCGTCCAAATCCAGGCACGGCTACCAAGCTCACTAGTCCCACTCATTTGAGACATAGTGACTCACTCACTAATTCCTCACCATGGGAATTAGCTACCACCCCAAATGGGCCATGAAATGCACGCTACTCACCTAGCATGCAACCAATCAACAACAGTCCAAAAATGACTAAACTCACTAATTCCTCACCATGGAAATTAGCTACCACCCGAAGGCCACAATATGCATGCTAATCACCTAGCAATGCAACATCAACAATAATCAAGAATAGACACATGCTCACACTCTAAGCCATAATACAGTCTATTCACAAATGTATACATTCACATCATCATGTATACCATCACACATCATCAACATAATTAATCACAAAAGCATATCATATCATGCCACAAAAGCAAACACAGTATTAGCACACTCTACTAATACCTATGCCACTCAAAACAACGGGAAATGATCCCTATCACATCGTATCTCAGCTAAGTCGCATCACTCAGCCTAAACAACCAAAAACTGCACAACAGCAGCACAGGAAATCACAATCCTGCCCATACGCGTATTGCCTATGCCCATACGCGTATTGCCTAAATCCTGACCAAGCCATACGCGTAATGCCCACTCTCATACGCGTATTGCGCGTTCCCTCGCCCAACTCATACGCGTATCACCTGTCTCATACGCGTATGCTACGCGTATCAATCTCCTATTACGCGTACCGACAGAGACCAATTCACGTTCAAAATGTCATCTTTCTCACCCATACGCGTAAGGCTTCCCCCCATACGCGTACCAACATCTCATACGCGTATTGCCTAGTGCCATACGCGTATGACCAGAAACCAGAACTCTCAGATCTGCAATGGCTTTTTCTGCTACGAGTTCTATTCGATCTAACCTTCCACGGTTCAATTCTTACACAAAATCACTCCTATCGTCTCATACACTTCATATCCTGTTCAATCTCACAAAATCCTAACACTATTCCATCTAATTTCTACGGATTTGCTTCGATTTATCATCCAATTCCATTCATCAATCATTTTCACAAATTCACCATACTCATCCAATTCAAAGGTAAATTAAAGGTCTATCACTACCCATGACATATTATCATATAATACCCGTTAATCAACGATAAACCCCCCTTACCTGAGTTAATCCGGCGGCTTCCGAGCTCCAAGCTTCTCCTTCCTTCAACCTTCGTTCTCTGGCTTTTTGCCCTTTTCCACGTTCTGCCTCTTTTTCCTTTTTCACGTGAAAACAATAAACCTTTTTACCAAATGGGACCTTTTTACTGATTTCCACTTTTATTCCAATTATAAAATAATAATCCAATAATAATAATCCCAATAATTATTATTCCACAAATAATAATATTAATCCAAACTTCCAATTATTCAATTAAATCAATAAATAAAATATTAATTTAAATTAAATAATTAGCTTATTTTAATTGGGGTGTTACAACTCTCCCCCACTAAAAGAGTTTTCGTCCTCGAAAACATACCTCAAGCGAACAACTCCGGATAAGACTCCTTCATCTGACTCTCAAGTTCCCAAGTCACATTGCCACCTGCTGGTCCTCCCCAAGCTACCTTCACCAAGGCGATCTCTTTACCCCGTAACTGCTTCAACTCTCGATCCTCGATCCTCATAGGTGATGTTTCAACAGTCAGGTTATCTCTCACCTGTACATCATCTACTTGGACAACATGCGACGGATCATGAATGTATCTCCTAAACTGAGACACATGAAAAACATCATGCAAATTCGCAAGCGACGGCGGTAAAGCGATACGATAGGCTACCTCTCCTATCCTCTCCAAAATCTGATAAGGACCAATAAAACGAGGCGTCAACTTCTTCGACTTCAAAGCTCGACCAACACCAGTTATCGGAGTAACACGAAGAAACACATGATCTCCCTCTTGGAACTCAAGTGACTTCCTTCTCTTATCATGATAACTCTTCTGACGACTCTGAGCAATTCTCATCTTCTCCTGAATCATTCTAATCTTTTCTGTAGTTTGTTGAACAATCTCCGGTCCAACCACAACACTCTCACCGGACTCATACCAACATAAAGGTGTCCGACATCTCCTACCATACAAAGCTTCAAACGGTGCCATACCAATGCTCGAATGAAAACTATTGTTGTAGGTAAACTCAATCAAAGGTAAATAACAATCCCAAGCACCTCCCTTTTCCAAAACACAAGCCCTCAAAAGGTCCTCCAGTGACTGAATCGTCCTCTCAGTCTGACCATCAGTCTGCGGATGATATGCAGAACTCAATCTCAGCTTAGTTCCCAAAGCCCTCTGCAAACCTTCCCAAAATTTCGATGTAAATCTAGGATCTCTGTCCGAAACAATACTAGACGGAATACCATGCAAACTCACAATCTTCTCAATATACAACTCAGCTAGTCTCTCTAACGGATAATCCATTCTAATCGGAATGAAATGAGCCGACTTCGTCAATCTATCCACAATCACCCAAATAGCCTCAAAATTCTTACTTGTTCTTGGCAAACCAGAAACAAAATCCATACTGATACTGTCCCACTTCCACTCTGGAATAGCCAACGGTTGCATTAGCCCGGACGGCTTCTGATGCTCAATCTTTGACTTCTGACAAGTCAAACAAGAATAAACAAAACTCGCAATTTCTCTCTTCATTCCCGGCCACCAAAATAACTTCTTCAAATCATGATACATCTTGGTAGCTCCAGGATGAATACTCAAGCCACTACGATGTCCTTCTTCAAGAATACTCTTCTTAAGCTCGGCAACATCCGGAATACACACCCGGTCGCCAAATCTCAAAACATCATCCTCATCAACTCGGAATTCACCACCCTGACCTGAGTTCACCAAATTCAACTTATCAACCAAAAGCATATCAGATCTCTGACCTTCTCTGATCTCATCCAGAATACCACTTGTTAATCTCAACATTCCCAATTTAACACTATTGTGAGTACTTTCACACACCAAACTCAAATCTCTAAACTGCTCAATTAAATCCAATTCCTTAACCATTAACATAGACATATGCAATGATTTCCGACTCAATGCATCAGCCACCACGTTTGCTTTACCCGGATGGTAATTCAAACCAAAGTCATAATCTTTCAGAAATTCTAACCATCTTCTCTGTCTCATATTCAGCTCTTTCTGATCAAACAAATACTTTAAACTCTTATGGTCACTGAAAACTTCAAATCTTGATCCATACAAATAATGCCTCCACAACTTCAGAACAAATACCACAGCTGCCAACTCTAAATCATGCGTCGGATAGTTCCTCTCATGAACCCTTAGCTGTCTCGAAGCATAAGCTATAACCTGCTTATTCTGCATCAACACACCACCTAAACCCAACAATGAAGCATCACAATAAACCTCAAATAATTCCGACGAACTCGGTAATATCAGAATAGGAGCAGTAGTCAACCTTCTCTTCAACTCTTGGAAACCTTCTTCACATTTTGAATCCCAAACAAACGCTTGCCCCTTTCTAGTCAACATCGTCAACGGTAACGCCAACTTAGAGAATCCCTCAATAAATTTCCTATAGTAACCAGCCAAACCAAGAAAACTTCGAATTTCAGCAACAGACTTAGGAGCTTCCCACTTAGATACCGCTTCTATCTTAGAAGGATCAACAGCAACACCACCTCTTGAAATCACATGACCAAGAAAACTAACCTCTTCTAACCAAAATTCACACTTTGACAGTTTAGCAAATAACTTCTTTTCTCGCAGAACTCCCAAAACCACTCTCAAATGTTCGGCATGCTCTTCTTCAGATTTCGAATACACCAAAATGTCATCAATAAACACCACAACAAACTTGTCTAGGTACGGATGGAAAATCCTATTCATATACTCCATGAATACTCCAGGCGCATTAGTCACACCAAAAGGCATTACAGAATACTCATAATGTCCATACCTTGTTCTGAAAGCAGTCTTCTGAATATCTTCAGTTTTCACACGTATCTGATGATACCCAGATCTCAAATCTATCTTGCTGAACACACTCGCACCAACCAACTGATCCATCAAATCATCAATCCTCGGCAAAGGATACCGATTCTTGATCGTCACTTTATTCAGTTGCCTGTAATCCACACACAACCTCATAGTACCTTCCTTCTTCTTAACCAACAACACTGGTGCACCCCACGGTGACACACTCGGACGAATAAACTTCTTATCCAACAGATCTTCCAACTGACTCTTCAATTCAGCTAACTCCACAGCAGACATACGATACGGAGCCATCGATATCGGTCTAGTACCAGGTACCAAATCAATCGAGAACTCAACTTCACGCTCTGGTGGCAATTCGTTCACCTCTTCCGGAAACACATCAGGAAAATCACACACTACAGCTAGGTCGCCAATCACCAGTTTATCTTTAGCCTCCAAAGTCGCTAACAGCATAAACAACTCTGCACCATCTGCCACTTCCTCATTCACCTGCCTGGCTGATAGAAACAAACTCTTTCCTTCTTCAATCTCAGGAAATATCACAGTCTTATCAAAACAATTGATAGAAACTCGGTTGAACACCAACCAGTTCATGCCCAGAATAACATCAATCTGCACTAACGGAAGACACACAAGGTCTATCCCAAAGGCTCTACCAAAAATACTCAAAGGACAGTTCAAACAAACAGAAGTAGTAGTCACTGAACCCTTCGCAGGAGTATCAATCACCATACTTCCAAACATCTCAGATATCTCTAACTTAAGTTTCACAGCGCAATCCAAAGATATAAAAGAATGAGTCGCACCTGTGTCAATAATAGCTACAAGAGAAAATCCATTAATATAACACGTACCTCGGATCAAACGCTCATCTGCAAAAGTCTCAGAACCTGATAAAGCAAAAACCTTGCCTCCTGACTGATTCTCTTTCTTCGGCTTAGGACACTGTGGACTGATATGACCCAACTCTCCACAGTTGAAACAAGTCACAGTCTTCAACCGGCAGTCTGCAGCCAAGTGACCCCCTTTTCCACATTTGAAACACTTCTTCTCATTACTGGTACACTCATGGATACGATGTCCAGCTTGACCACATCTGTAACACTTAACAGGAGCACTAGAGTCTCCCCCACTAGGCCTCTTCATCCCACTCTGCCTCTGAAAACCTTTGCCAGCTGCATACGGTTTCCCACGATCAATCTGATTCTTACCTTTCCTATCAACCCTCTGCTGATAGCTCTCAGCTCTGGCCTTGGAATCCTGTTCAAATATTCTGCAACAGTCAACCAAATCAGAAAACACTCTAATCCTTTGATACCCAATAGCCTGCTTGATCTCGGGACGCAACCCGTTCTCAAACTTCACACACTTGGAAAATTCCCCAGCAGCCTCAGCATAGGGAGTATAATACTTCGACAGCTCTGTGAACTTAGCAGCATACTCAGTAACGGACCTGTTACCCTGCTTCAATTCCAAGAACTCTATCTCCTTCTTTCCTCTGACATCCTCGGGGAAATACTTCCTCAGAAATCTCTCTCTGAACACAGCCCAAGAAATCTCAGCATCTCCAGCAGTTTCCAACTCAGTGCGGGTAGCAACCCACCAATCATCAGCTTCTTCTGATAGCATATGAGTACCGAACCTGACCTTCTGGTTATCAGCACACTCAGTTACTCTGAAGATCCTCTCGATCTCCTTCAACCACTTCTGAGCACCATCTGGATCGTATGCTCCCTTAAACATTGGAGGATTGTTCTTCTGGAACTCACTCAACTGACGAGCAGCTCCCATTCCCACAACATTTGGATTTCCTCCAAGTACTCCAGCTAGCATACCCAGAGCCTCAGCAATCGCAGCATCATCTCTACCTCTTCCAGCCATCTCTATTCTGAAAACCCAAACAAGCTAAACAATAAGTACTGATAGGGTTAAACAACACCTATCCCGTACAGGGGAAACAGAATAACTACGACTCGACACGACCAACCAGGCTCTGATACCACTAATGTAACACCCTTCTAAATACCCCAAATTATTATAATTAAAATAACAATATGTTCATCAGAGTAATTATGCCCCGAAGGGTGTCACACAATCATTTCACAAAAATCATTAAAATATCCTGTCATGCTCATTTCTTTAATCAAATAAGATTCTTTGCATAAATCGCAGCGGAATAATTCAACATCAATGTAAAACATGTAACACAATACATGTCAATCATTCAACAACAGAAATCAAATAAATTAAAACATCCCCTCCCGATGTTACATCTATCAGAGCATGACCCATAAGAACTACTCTAGACTCCAAGCAATTGCTTCTACTCAACTCATTTCTCGTTACCTGGAAAATAGGTGTAAGGGTGAGTATCTCAATCAATATAATGAGCATTATAGAACAATATGTAATGCCAAGTAATTAACACGTTAATTCACCCTAATCAAACCACGCATTCAGCAACAGCAATATTCGTTCAAACATCATACTCGACAGTAGATTCTCAACCATATTCAACATCAACAATATCACACACCATACACATATAATACTGGAATACATCCATTCATATTATATACCATACATTTATTATGCAATGAGACTCTATGCATGCGGTACCGACTATTTGTGAACATATAGTTCAACCTCACTGTCCAAATCCAGGCACGGCTACCAAGCTCACTAGTCCCACTCATTTGAGACATAGTGACTCACTCACTAATTCCTCACCATGGGAATTAGCTACCACCCCAAATGGGCCATGAAATGCACGCTACTTGTAACACCTGAGGTCGGAGAGGCCGAAGAGTGGTTACATGTGACACCCGAGGGCGAGGGAGTGGTTGTTTATGCATGAGGCATGACAATGAGACACTCCTAGCAGCTTCTAGGGGAAAAACCGAATTCACATCGGAATGAGAGGGATCCTGAGGCTATGCAGGTATGGGACTGCATGGTTGAGTGAAGGCTTATAAGGATTAATTGGTACTACCTATACCAACAAGATGCATCTTCTTTTCGGTAGCCCAATAGATAAGAACTCCATAGTTAATCGTGCTTGACTTGGAGTAGTATTGGGATGGGTGACCTTCTGGGAAGTTTCCCGGAAAGTGTGTGAGTGAGGACAAAACATGCCGAAAAGACTCGTGTTGGTTTGTGGGGTCAGTCGGTAATCCTGAAAGCAGTTTGGGGTGTTACAAATGGTATCAGAGCCAAACCTCTCCCAGTACGATGTGGTTCGGGGACGAACCAAGCGGAAGTTGGTGGGCATGTAACACCTGAGGTCGGAGAGGCCGAAGAGTGGTTACATGTGACACCCGAGGGCGAGGGAGTGGTTGTTTATGCATGAGGCATGACAATGAGACACTCCTAGCAGCTTCTAGGGGAAAAACCGAATTCACATCGGAATGAGAGGGATCCTGAGGCTATGCAGGTATGGGACTGCATGGTTGAGTGAAGGCTTATAAGGATTAATTGGTACTACCTATACCAACAAGATGCATCTTCTTTTCGGTAGCCCAATAGATAAGAACTCCATAGTTAATCGTGCTTGACTTGGAGTAGTATTGGGATGGGTGACCTTCTGGGAAGTTTCCCGGAAAGTGTGTGAGTGAGGACAAAACATGCCGAAAAGACTCGTGTTGGTTTGTGGGGTCAGTCGGTAATCCTGAAAGCGGTTTGGGGTGTTACACTACTCACCTAGCATGCAACCAATCAACAACAGTCCAAAAATGACTAAACTCACTAATTCCTCACCATGGAAATTAGCTACCACCCGAAGGCCACAATATGCATGCTAATCACCTAGCAATGCAACATCAACAATAATCAAGAATAGACACATGCTCACACTCTAAGCCATAATACAGTCTATTCACAAATGTATACATTCACATCATCATGTATACCATCACACATCATCAACATAATTAATCACAAAAGCATATCATATCATGCCACAAAAGCAAACACAGTATTAGCACACTCTACTAATACCTATGCCACTCAAAACAACGGGAAATGATCCCTATCACATCGTATCTCAGCTAAGTCGCATCACTCAGCCTAAACAACCAAAAACTGCACAACAGCAACACGGGAAATCACAATCCTGCCCATACGCGTATTGCCTATGCCCATACGCGTATTGCCCAAATCCTGACCAAGCCATACGCGTAATGCCCACTCTCATACGCGTATTGCGCGTTCCCTCGCCCAACTCATACGCGTATCACCTGTCTCATACGCGTATGCTACGCGTATCAATCTCCTATTACGCGTACCGACAGAGACCAATTCACGTTCAAAATGTCATCTTTCTCACCCATACGCGTAAGGCTTCCCCCCATACGCGTACCAACATCTCATACGCGTATTGCCTAGTGCCATACGCGTATGACCAGAAACCAGAACTCTCAGATCTGCAATGGCTTTTTCTGCTACGAGTTCTATTCGATCTAACCTTCCACGGTTCAATTCTTACACAAAATCACTCCTATCGTCTCATACACTTCATATCCTGTTCAATCTCACAAAATCCTAACACTATTCCATCTAATTTCTACGGATTTGCTTCGATTTATCATCCAATTCCATTCATCAATCATTTTCACAAATTCACCATACTCATCCAATTCAAAGGTAAATTAAAGGTCTATCACTACCCATGACATATTATCATATAATACCCGTTAATCAACGATAAACCCCCCTTACCTGAGTTAATCCGGCGGCTTCCGAGCTCCAAGCTTCTCCTTCCTTCAACCTTCGTTCTCTGGCTTTTTGCCCTTTTCCACGTTCTGCCTCTTTTTCCTTTTTCACGTGAAAACAATAAACCTTTTTACCAAATGGGACCTTTTTACTGATTTCCACTTTTATTCCAATTATAAAATAATAATCCAATAATAATAATCCCAATAATTATTATTCCACAAATAATAATATTAATCCAAACTTCCAATTATTCAATTAAATCAATAAATAAAATATTAATTTAAATTAAATAATTAGCTTATTTTAATTGGGGTGTTACACCATATACATGAGAGAAAGGGGTTGCCCATGTTGAAGTGTGGACAGATGTACAATAGCCATGCAAAGCAAATGGCATCATCTCATGTCAATCTTTATACGTAACAACCATCTTCTGAATAATCTTCTTGATGTTCTTGTTAGTAGCTTCAACAGCCCCATTCATCTTAGGTCTATAGGGAGAAAAAATATGATGTGCAATCTTGAACTCGCTACATAGCTCTTTCATCATCTTATTGTTCAAGTTAGATCCATTATCAATAATGATATTATCTGGCACACCATATCGACATATGAGTTGGTTCTTGATAAACTTCACGACCACCTGCCTGGTCACATTTGCATACGATTCCACTTCAACCCACTTGGTGAAGTAATCAATAGCTATGAGAATAAAACGGTGACCATTTGACGCCTTTGGTTCTATCATGCCAATCATATCAATTCCCCACATGGAAAAAGGCCATGGTGCGGAAATAACATTCAGAAGTGTCGGGGGAATATGAATCTTATCCGCATAAATCTGAAACTTGTGGCATTTCTTCACATATTTGCAACAGTCATACTCCATTATCAGCCAATAGTAGCCTGCTCTCAACATCTTCTTTGCCATGGCATGTCCAATGGAATGAGTACCAAATGAACCCTCATGGACTTCAGTCATTAACATGTATGCTTCGTGTCTATCCACGCATCTGAGCAGAGCCATGTCAAAATTCCTCTTGTAAAGCACATCACCATTAAGGTAAAAACTTCCGGATAATCTCCTCAAAGTCTTATTATCATTAATAGATGCCCCAGGCGGGTAAGTCTGACTCTGAAGAAAACACTTGATGTCATAATACCATGGCTTATCATCTTTTACTTCTTCAACTGCAAACAGATGAGTTGGTCTATCCAAGCGCATCACAGTAATATTGGGGACTTCATTCCAATGCTTCACTATAATCATTGAAGCAATCGTAGCAAGAGAATCCGCCATCCGATTCTCATCTCGAGGAATATGATGGAAGTCAACCTTAGTAAAGAAAATTGAAATCCTCCTCGCATAATCTCTATATGGGATGAGGCCAGGTTGATTCGTCTCCCATTCTCCCTTAATCTGATTAACAACAAGAGCCGAATCACCATAAACATCAAGATGTTTGATCCTTAGATCAATACATTCTTCCAAACCCATAATACAAGCCTCATACTCCTCCATATTATTCGTGCATTTAAAAGTTAACCTTGCTGTAAAAGGAAAATGCGTGCCTTGAGGAGTAATAATCATTGCCCCAATACCATTTCCATATTGATTGACAGCACCATCGAACACCACACCCCATCGGGCACCAGGCTCTGGCTCTTCATCGAGCATAGGCTCATCACAATATTTCATCTTCAAATACAGAATCTCCTCATCAGGGAATTCGTACCGCACAAATTAATAATCTTCAATTGGTTGATGCGCCAAGTGGTCAGCCAAGATACTACCTTTAATAGCCTTTTGAGCTCGATACTCAATATCATACTCAATATCATACTCAAACAGCAACATCTGCTAACGGGCAATTCTCCTAGTTAAGGCAGGCTTCTCAAAGATATACTTGATTGGATCCATTTTGGATATCAACCAAGTCATATGATTCAACATATACTAGCGTAAACGCTTAGCGGCCTAAGCCAAAGCACAACACGTCTTCTCAAGTGTTGAGTACCGAGACTCACAATCAGTAAACTTCTTACTCAGGTAATATATTGTGTACTCTTTCTTTCCTGATTCATCTTGCTGACCAAGGACACAACCCATGGAATCATCAAGCACAGTCAAGTATATAATCAAAGGTCTCCCTTCAACAGGCGGAGACAGAATCGAAGGCTCAGACAGATACTCTTTGATACTGTCAAGATGTTTGATCTCTAGCTTGTCAATAGCTTGATGATCATGTATTTCCCGCTACATTCTCTAATGTGCCTCTCATTCGTACACAAGGAGTAATTAACTACAATCCTGCTTTGCCTCGTCGTCAACTTGGGTTCCCCTTGAGAGACAAACCTAATAACACTTTGTTAGAAGGTATTTTCTATTAAGAGGGTAAAGATCCCCAACATTTGAAGCAGAAGATTGTGCATGCTTGGCATAATGTGCATATGAAGGGAAGATCCGAGCTTGGTCCATGCAATTGTGTAGCTTTGGAAGCTTACACTCTTTGGGTTAAGAAGAGAGATTTGGAATTCAAGATGACGTATTCTTGTGAGAGACCTATGTCTATGGTTGTGGTTGAGCCATTAACTCTTCCTAACCAAGATGTAGAGGAATTGGAAGATGCACTCGCCAAGATGAAGCAAGAGAAGGATATATGGGAAGAACGTTTCCATGCTCTGAGCCGAAAGCATGAGGAATTGCAGCTTGAGTCTATGGACAAGGATGCACTTATCGAGCTACTTGAAGATCGAGTGACGAAGAGACAGAGAGAGTCAGAGGTTTCATCTTCCTCTAGTATGCCTCAGCCTTCCATCGCTTGGAAGCAAATTGTTGACCAGCTTGTCCTTGAGAAGACTCGGATGAAGGTTTCTTTTGAGACCGAGATCCGACGCATTTGAAGGAAGTACGCGCCTACAGCCATATCTTCTGACATTGTTGTTAGGGATCCTTAGGATGACTAGTCTCCTTTTCTCTTGTATTTTCATTTGGTTTCTGAAATTGTACTCAGTGTAATCCTTCCAATCATATATATATATATATATATATATATATATATATATATATATATATATATATATATATATATATAAGAGATTTTTATGGTCATATCAAATTATTACAATTGTTGTTAAAAAATATATTTGCAAATAATATAGTAAGTTCCTTGAAAATAAAAATAATCAAGCATTGCATTTCATGCATCATTCGCATAAGCAGGTTTCTCTTTTGCCAGATGTCTCATTGGTGTTTCTTCTGTGCTTCAGCCAAGCTGACTCATCGATACAATACCCGTGCCAATCACTCAAGGATTATGGAGCACCTTGAACAAGAGAACAAAGACCTGGAGGATGAGATTGCCCGTCTAACTGCCATGATGGAGTCAGTGTTAGCTGCTCAGAGCCAGTCTTCTCCAACACCTGCAAATCCTCCTCTTCAGAGGACTGTCATTTCAGAGGTGGCTACCTATACCATTCCTGCAACTGCTGCTCACTTTGCACCCAACATGCCTGCCGGATTCCCGTGGGGAATGCCTCCGAATTTTGTGCCTAAAGGCTTTGCACCTACCTTTGCTTTCATACCGGCATCTAGCCCGATCATGTCCGTGCCAACGCCTGTTGTGCATACTCTACCCCGTGTAGAAGACACCGTCTATCATTCTGAGCCGTCATGAGGCCCTGATGTGTATGGGAAGATGAATGAGATGAAGGACCAATTCCTTGAGCTGCGTAAAAAATTGAAAACTTTAAGGGGTAAAGACCTGTTTGGAAAGAGTGCTGCAGAAGTTTGTTTGGTTCCAAATGTGAAGATCCTGCTGAAGTTCAAAGTGCTTGACTTTGAAAAGTACAAGGGGAATACCTGTCCACTCAGTCATTTGGTGATGTACGCTAGAAAGATGTCTACTCAAACCGATAATGATCAGCTTTTGATCTATTATTTTCAAGACAGCTTGACCGGTGCCGCTCTGAGGTGGTACATGGGATTGAATAGTGCGAGCACCCGCACGTTCAATGATTTGGGCGACACATTTATGAAGCAGTACAAATATAATGATGATATGGCTCCAGATAGAAACCAGTTGAGGTCATTGTCTCAGAAGGATAAGGATATGTTTAAGGAATATGCTCAAAGATGGAGAGAGCTTGATGCTCAGATTACCCCTCCTTTAGAGGAAAAGGAGATGACTAAGATTTTTCTCAAGCTGAGCTCATTTTATTACGAGCGGATGATTTCCAGTGCCCCCAGTGATTTTACCGAGATGGTAAACATGGGTATGAGGCTCGAAGAAGGTGTTCGAGAGGGATGGTTATCCAGAGAGGAGGCATCGTCTAGCAAGAGGTATGACAATAGTTTTGGTAAGAAGAAGGAAGCAAAGACTAATGCAATTTTAGTAGGGAGGCAACGGAGGCCTCGCGTAAGAAGAAATCAACCATCTCGTCAACATCATCATCAAGTATCATCAGTAATCCCAGTATTTTTAATTAATCAGTCAACACCAATTCAACAACAACTTCAACAACAACAACCACAACAACGAACAAACACCTACAACAACAGAAATACCAACAATTATCAGCAACCAAATATTGAGAAGAAGAAGTTCTCTTTCGACCCAATTCCTATGACTTACGCAAATTTATATCCGTCTTTGGTTCTCAAGAACCTGTTGCAACCAAAAAATCCTCCGCAAATCCATGAACCACTTCCATGGTGGTACAAACTGAAACTCCGTTGTGCCTTTCACCAAGGAGCTCCCGATCATGATATCGAGAACTGCTACCTGTCAAAGTATGAAGTTCAGAAGCTGGTTAAGAGTCGAATGGTGTCCTTCGAGGACCGTGCGCCAAACGTTAAAGCTAACCCACTACCTGCCCATGGAAATTCTTCTATTAATATGGTGGAGAACTGTCCCGGGGAATTCAAGGTATTCGATGTATGCTTCATAAGAAGGTCCTTAGTGACGATGCACAAGGATATTTGCTTGGTTAGCAATTGTGAGCATGACCATGATGGTTGTGTTATTTGTAGTGTCAATCCCAGAGGTTGTATGGTTGTGAAGAGAGACATCCAGCGAATGATGGATGAAGGCTTGATTCAAATTGTTTAATCCCGTCATGTAGATGACGATGTGAATGTTATAGTCCCTGTTTTCAAAACTCCTGAAAGAGTGGTAACCCAGTATGATAGCAGCAACAGTAACAGCATCAGCAATAGATCAATATCATCGTTGGTAATATGGTTAACGGGTCCAGTCCCGTATGCATCCGATAAAGTTATCCCGTATCAGTACAATGCTACCATGTTGAAGAATGGTCAAGAGGTTCCTTTTCCTATGACCAATTATGTTATGAGCATAGCTGATGTTACCAAGGTGACCCGCAGTGGTCGTGTGTTTGGGCCGGTGTTCCCAAAGAATGTGGAGGATATATATGTTAGTAAGAAGGTTGATGTACCAGTGGTAGAATTTGTTAGCGCTCCAAGGTGTCAGTCTGGTGAATCCAGTGGCTTGAAGCCTAATGGTGATGATTAGGTACTTAGGATGATCAAGAAAAGTGAATTCATCATGGTGGAGCAGTTGCTTCAAACCCCCTCGAAGATCTGAGTCTTGTCTTTGTTGATGAACTCAGAAGCGCATAGAGAAGCACTGTAGAAAGTTCTTGAGCAAGCATATGTGGAACATGATGTTACGGTGGATCAGTTCGATCATATTGTAGCTAACATCACTTCTTGCAATAATCTCAGTTTCTGTGATGAAGAACTCCCTTAGGAAGTAAGAATCATAATTTGGCTCTGCATATCTCGATGAATTGCAAAGATGACACTCTATCAAATGTGCTAGTAGACACCGGATCCTCATTAAACGTACTTCCAAAGTCGACTTTGGCCAGGTTGTCATGCCAAGGAGCGCCTATGAAATATAGCGGCGTGATCGTCAAAGCTTTTGACGGTTCACACAAGACTGTGATTGGAGAAGTGGACCTTCCGGTGAAGATAGGTCTGAGTGACTTCCAAATTACTTTTCAAGTAATGGATATCCACCCGGCCTACAGTTGTCTATTGGGAAGGCCATGGATTCATAAGGCAGAAGCCGTTACTTCAACGTTGCATCAGAAGCTGAAATTTGTCAAAAATGGGAAGCTTGTTATTGTTGACGGGGAGAAGGCGTTTTTGGTCAGCCACATGTCATCTTTTTCTTATGTTGAGGCTGAGGATGAGGTTGGAACTCCGTTCCAAGCCTTATCTATTGCTGAAAGAAAAGAAAGTTGGGGCACCCATGTCCTCATTCAAAAAGGCATTAAAGATTGTGGAAGATGGTCAGTCTGATCAGTGGGGATGGATGGTAGAGGTCTCCGACAACAAGAGTAGATCTGGATTGGGATTCCAACGAGGTTCATCTGTGATTAGAGCTGAAGATGTGCAACTCAGTTTCCGTAGCAGAGGGAGGGTTCATTCATTGTAATGAATAACACTTAGCTGTTGTGCTAGAGGATGATGAAGAGGAAAACTGCACCAATTTTGTGACGCATGGAAAGGCTTGCAACAATTGGAATGATGTTGATATTCCTATTATTATGCATCAATCTGAGTAATTGCTTTTATTTGTTTTTAAAAATCCTTCTCATATGCCTAAGGGAGAAGTGAACATTGTTTGGGCATTTAAATTTGATCATCGATAAAATATAATTCTATGATATTTTGTTTTTACTTTTTGCTTTATTCTGAAAATGGTAATCACAAAAAACATAAATAAATAATATAATTGTCCATCTGCATAATATTTGGTCACAAATTCACTTCTCTAAAATCAAAATATCAAATCATTATGTAGGTTGGTTTCTAACGCCCATTAAATACAATGATCATTCTCCTTCTCCAAATTTTGAATTCCCTGTGTTTGGGGCTGAGGAGGAAAGTGATGAAGAAGTATCTGATGAATTATCTCGTCTTCTTGAGCACGAAGAAAAAGCGATTAAGCCGTTCGAAGAGCAGATTGAGCTAGTCAACTTGGGTTCCGAGGATGATGTGAAAGAAGTCAAGATCGGGTCTCGAGTGTGTCATCATGTTAAGAAGGGGTTGATTGATATTCTGCGAGAATATTCATATGTGTTTGCTTGGTCCTATCAAGACATAACTGGTTTGGATTCTGAGATAGTGGAACATAGATTGCCATTGCAGCCAGAATGCTCGCCAGTCAAGAAGAAGTTGAGAAGAACTCATCCTGATATGGCAGTGAATATTAAAGAAGAAATGAAGAAGAAAATGGATGCTGGTTTCCTTGTGACTGTTGAGTACCCGCAATGGGTGTCCAATATTGTGCCTGTGCCAAAGAAGGACGGAAAAGTTTATATGTGTGTTGATTACAGATATTTGAATAAAGCCAGTCCGAAAGATGATTTCTCTCTGCCACGTATTGATATGTTGGTAGACAATATAGCTAAATTCAAAGTCTTTTCGTTTATGGACGGATTTTCCGGTTATAATCAGATCAATATGGCACCTGAAGATATGGAGAAGACCATATTCATTACACCTTAGGGAATATTCTGTTATAGAGTGATGCCTTTCGGTTTGAAGAATGTTGGTGCAACTTACCAGAGAGCAATGACTACTCTTTTTCATGATATGATGCATAAAGAGATCGAAGTCTATGTTGATGATATGATTGTTAAATCCATTGATGAAGAGGAACATGTTGAGCATTTGTTGAAGTTATTCCAGCGTTTGAGGAAGTATAAACTCCGCTTGAATCCCAATAAGTGTACATTTGGTGTTCGTTCTGGTAAGTTGTTGGGCTTTATTGTCAACGAGAAGGGTATTGAAGTTGATCCTGCCAAGGTCAAAGCAATACAAGATATGCCTGCGCCCAAAACTGAGAAGCAAGTAAGAGGTTTTCTTGGCCGCTTGAATTATATCTCAAGACTCATTTCACACATGACTGCCACACGTGCGCCTATATTCAAGCTTCTTCGGAAAGATCAGTCTTATGATTGGACCAAAGACTACCAGAAAGCTTTTGACAGTATCAAAGAATATCTGCTTGAGCCTCCGATTCTGTCTCTGCCTGTTGAAGGAAGGCTGTTGATCATGTATATGGTTGTGCTTGAAGAGAGTATGGGTTGTGTTCTAGGTCAGCAAGATGAGATTGGAAATAAAGAATTTGCAATTTACAACCTTAGTAAGAAGTTCACCGATTGTGAGACTCGGTATTCTATGTTTGAGAAAACTTGTTGCGCATTGGCTTGGGCTGCTAAGCATCTGCGTCAATATATGTTGAATCATACTACTTGGTTAATATCCAAAATGGATCCAATCAAGTACATCTTTGAGAAACCTGCTTTAACTGGGAGGATTTCCCGTTGGCAGATGTTGTTATCAGAGTATGATATCGAATACCGATCTCAGAAAGCAATCAAAGGTAGTGTCTTGGCTAACCATTTGGCTCACCAACTTATTGAAGATTACCAGTCAGTGCAATATGATTTTCCTAATGAAGAACTTTTGTACTTAAAAATGAAGGATTGTGATGAACCATTGCTTGAAGAAGGGCCAGAACCTGGCTCCCGTTGGGGCATGGTATTCGATGGAGCTGTTAATTAGTATGGTAATCGCATTGGGGCAATAATCATTACTCCTCAAGGCACACATTTTCTGTTTACATCTAGATTGACTTTCGAGTGTACAAATAATATGGCAGAATATGAAGCTTGCATTATGGGGCTTGAAGAGGCCATTGATCTTAGAATCAAGTATTTAGACATCTATGGAGATTCAACTTTGGTGGTGAATCAAATCAAAGGTTAATGGGAGACGAATCAACCCAGTTTGATACCATATAGAGATTATGCTAGGAGGATTTCAAATTTATTTACAAAGGTTGAGTTTCATCACATCCCTCGAGATGAGAACCGGATGGCAGACGCTCTTGCAACATTGGTTTCAATGATTATAGTGAAATATTAGAATAAAGTTCCCAACTTGACTGTGATGCGTCTTGATAGGCCAGCTCATGTGTTTTCCATTGAAGAGATCAAAGATGAGAAACCGTGGTATTACGACATCAAATGTTTCCTCCAAAGTCAGATTTACCCGTCTGGGGCATCTCTGAAAGATAAGAAGACTTTGAGAAGACTAGTCGGTAACTTCCACCTAAATGGTGATGTGTTATACAAGAGAAACTTTGATTTGGTTTTGCTCAGATGCGTGGATAGACACGAAGTAGACCTGTTGATGACTGAAGTCCATGAAGGTTCCTTTGGTACTCATTCCAATGGACATGCAATGGCGAAAAAGATGTTGCGAGCAGGTTACTATTGGCTGATAATGGAATCTGACTGTTGCACGTTTGTGAAGAAATTCTGCAAATATCAAATATATGCAGATAAGATTCATGTTCCTCTGACACTGTTGAACGTCATTTCTTCCCCATGGCCCTTCTGTGTGTGGGGAATTGATATGATTGGCATGATTGAGCCCAAAGCTTCAAACGGACATCGTTTCATTCTAGTGGCTATTGACTACTTCACAAAATGGGTTGAAGCGGCATTGTATGTGAATGTGACCTAGCAAGTTGTTGTAAGGTTTATCAAGAATCAGATCATATGTCGTTATGGTGTGCCAAGTAAGATCATTACTAATAATGGATCAAACTTGAATAATAATATGGTGGAAGCTCTTTGCAAAGACTTCAAGATTGCACACCATAATTCTTCTCCCTACAGACCTAAGATGAATGGGGTTATTGAAGCTGCAAACAAGAACATGTGGAAATTATTCAGAAGATGGTTGTAACATATAAGAATTGGAAGGAGATGCTCCCATTTGCTTTGCCCGAGTATCGTACATCCATCTGCACTTCAATAGGGGCAACCCCTTTCTCTCTTGTTTATGGTATGGAAGTTGTGCTCCCTGTAGAGGTTGAGATCCCATCATTGTGCGTGCTAATGGAAGCCAAGTTGACTAAGGTTGAATGGTGTCAGACTAGGTTTGATCAGCTGAATTTGATTGAAGAGAAGAGATTGACTGCCATGTGTCATGGTCAGTTATATCAGTAGAGAATGAAGAAAGCTTTTGATAAGAAGGTCAAACCCCGTGTGTTCCGAGAAGGTGACCTTGTGCTCAAAAAGATTCTATCGTTCAAACCAGATTCTAGGGGAAAATGACTCCTAATTACGAAGGCCCATATGTTGTTAAGAGAGACTTTTCAGGCGGTGCTTTGATTCTTACAACTATGGATGGTGAAGAGTTTACTCGTCCTGTGAATGAAAATGCAGTCAAGAAATACTTCACCTAAAATGAAAAGAACAGCTCGCTAAGTTAAAAACTCGAAAGGGCGGCTTAGGCAAAAATGAGTGTCTCAGTGGATTGAATACCCGGAAGGGCGATCCAGGCAAAAATTAGAGACATAAAACAGAAATATTTATCCCGATAAATTAAGCACCCTACCTTGAGGCAATTTATGCAAAAATTAGGGATTATGGCAAGTAACTGCATCCTGTTGATCTTCAGATTTGAAGACTTTCTTGAGCACAACGGTCGGTTTTGATTCATCATCCCAAGTAGCGGCCAAGAGCACAGTGGATATAAAGGGTTGGTAGAAGGATTAGTGATCATTGTATTCAATGTAACCCTTTTTCCATGTAAATTACCATCTTCAAATTTGAAAATATCTATGGAGTCTTGTCATTTACAGACTACCATTCTATTAAATAAAGTTGAGCTTTTATCAAATTGTTTCTACTCTTGTTTAATTAAGCCAAATAGTTTTAAATTTTATTATGATCATTTTAAAAATTAAAATTTAATCAAAATCATATTTTCTTAAACATATAAAAGCATCAATTTTAAACAACCGATTTCATTTAAAAAGAATATCAACATTGGTTCGAAAGCAGTAAAACCCTAATTATGGAGCATCATTGGTTCTCCCCAAGCAGTAGGCGCGATTTCTCTCTCATCTCTAGCAGCATTGTTCAGCACCCGGTGTTTGTTGATTTCTCTAGGTAGTTAATTCTTTGTTGTCCCCAGCCGAGTTGGTGTCTATTCCCCAGCCAAGTTTATATTTATTCTCCAGTGGAGTACGGACATTTCGTTGCAGCAGTTTGCACGATTCCGGTAGGACTTTGGTTTCCTCACCATTCGCCATCAGATTCGCTCCCAGTCAGAGTTTCCTCCTGGTTTCTGAGCAACTATCTGCACTTGTTCCCCTACAGGGTTGTCTCCCATTTCATATGGTGTTGACCTAAAATTCCTCGCAGAATTGGTAGCAGTTTCCTCAGCAGATCTCCTCTTTGCTTCCCCAGCTAGGATTGAGCCTTTAGAATGTTGATGTCTCTTCTCCAGCAGTTGTTTCCCTCTTTTGAGGATTGGCCGAGAATTATATCGATGATTCAAATCTGCAACATCCTTGTATCCTCTGAGATCGTTTTGTCAGCATAATCATCATATACACATATACATATACATATACACTCATATAATTTCATTATTGCATCATTGCGTTTGTTGACTCACTCTTGTGATTCTTATTCTCTGTTATGGTGGTACTTTATCCCCGTACAGGTTTGGTGAGTCTGTCCTCTTTTCAATTGTAGAGTGTCAGCCCATAAGCAAGAAAGATTTTAACCTTTCTCCTTTCCCCACTGGGTTATGTTCTCGTGGATGATTGTTATTTCAGCTTCCTCCCTAGTTGATTATCTGGAAGGAACCATTCCCCTTGAGTTATATCCTCATCGGGTTGAGTCTTGATTTGCCGTTTCTTTCTAGATCTTACCTAGATAGATGCTTTTGGTCCCTTGAGAGTTTATTACCCAGTAACTGGTAATATCCTTCTCAGTTTGAAGTTTGTTACTTTTTGTCCAATACCCGACAAAAGTAACCTTTCTCTCCCTAACGGATTCGTTTTCACGTTTCCCCAGGAAAGTATATCCTTGATATGTTCATCCTAACCGGTGACGGATATTTTCTTCCCCTGCTTTGAGTTTATCCTTGATATGTTCATCCTAACTGATGACGGATATTCTCATCTTTGGTATTCTACCCAGTAAAAAGGTAGTTGTAATCCCTATTTTGTTTCCCAGAGAGTTAACCCTTGATATGTTCATCCTAACCGATGACGGGTTTCCTTCTCTTTGCGGTCTTCTGATCGGTAACCGGTAGTTGTAAATCCTGATTTTTCTTTCCCCTTTGTAGAGTTTATCCTTGATATGTTCACTTTAATTAGTGATGGATATCCTCTCTTTGGTCTTCTATCCAGTAACTGATAGATATAATCCTTATTCTTCCCCTCGGAGTCTATCCTTTATATGTTCATCCTAACCGATAACGGATATTCTCTTTGATGATATTCTATCCATAATTCGATAGATGTAATTCCTACTTTTTGTTCAGGTGGTTTATCCTTGATATGTTCATCTTAACCGATGACGACTATCCTCCTTAACATTCCCAAGCAAGTCTATCCTTGATATGTTCATCTTAGTCGGTTACGAATTTTCTTTCCTTTGAGTCTATCCTTGATATGTTCACTCTAATCGGTGAAGGATATTCTCTCCTTTTGGTCTTCTTCCCAGTATCCGGTAGTCGTAAATCCTATTTTCAGCTTTTCCCCGTCAGTTTTATTCTTACCCAGTAACCGGTAATGAATTCACCTACCGGCGGCCCTCAGTGAGTCATCCTTGATATGATTACCCTAACCGGTAATAGATGTCCTCTTTTTCATATTATATTATCTATTTACCCAATAGCAGGTAGTGGATAATATATTTTTGCTCCTCCTGTGTTGAAGTTTATTTATTCCCCAGTTGAGTTGAGTGTGTATTTCCTTAGTGAAGTCGCTTTTCCTGCAGGGTTCGAGTATTTCAATTTTATTCTAATCTACTTGTTCCCCTGCATACATTAATTTTTTCCCCGGCTGAGTCTTTCCATTTTTCATGGAATTCTTCTAGTCCCCCAGCAGTTTTTAAGTCGTAGCCTGGCCTACGCATAACCCTTTATCCCCTAGAGTCTTTGTCGCCCCAGTGAGTTTTCCTTATGGAATGCATTACCCTCCTACAGACTTTCCGTCTCTCTGATTTCGTTTCCTTTGTGGCAATATTTCCCTACAAAGAGTTTATTTTAGCATTCATATCATATGGATCATGAGGTCTCTTAGGGACCAAATTTGTTTCTCTGTGTTGTTATTTAAGCCCATTCTACTGAGTCGATGCGAAGATTTCAATCTTCACCTCCTCAGTTAGAATGTCCTTAAATAGGGGCAGCTGTAAGACCCCAATGTTGACACTAATATCCCTCATGCTATCTCATCATATGCATTGGCATTGGGATCATACCTAGGCATCCTCCTTACCCCTCATTCATTGGGTTTGTTATGGGAGAGATCACCAAGCACCATGTGATTGTATTATACTTTTTATTTTATCATTTACTAACCAAAATACCAAAAACATGTCTTTGCATTTGTCTAAATCTTTTGTAGGTGAGGCACTTGATCACCTTTGATATATCAAGTTCACATCTAGGGTTTAAGACCCTCATTTCTAAGAGCTCAACCAAGGAATGTTCCACAATGGCTCTAGGCATCATATATGAGTCCCCATGATCTTTACATATTATTTTGATCAAGATTTCTTCAAGAGTTTGGAGTTGGTTTGCCTTGGAAACCCTAATTCATATGGGTAGTGTAAGACCCTAATTTTGACCCTAAGATCCCTCATGGCATCATATCATTTCACTTTACATTACCTCAAGGATCATAGAATCTTGGCTCCTTAACCCTAGGGTGAGACTTGTGTGAGTTGGTTTGAGACCACCAAGCATGCTTGAATTGTATATTATTGCTTTTCTTATTTTGTTTACTAACCAAAAGCACAAAAATATTTCACTAACATCTTTTGTTTTGTAGCTTGAGCAATCATGTGACCCAAGGCTCCTAGGAGGCCCCTATGCTCATTGATATGGACAGATGAAGTTGAAAGCAAGCATGACATTGGTTCACAAAGCTCTCAATCATCATATATGCCTCCCAAGTATCTCAATTTGTCAATTTGATCAAGATAAACCAAAGGGCTTGAGGATTGTTTCTCAAGGAAACCCTAATTCAACTGTGCATTGACTGTGCCTTTCTCATGAAGCAACCTCAACCCATGATCAAATACAATCACGGGAAGTTCTTTAATTCATAATTTTATGCATATATGAGCCTATTTGAGTGTCCTAAATCATCAATTCATCAAGATTTATGGTTTGGACTTGAGAAGTTGATCAATCAATTCATCTAACTATTTTGGAATCCACTGAGACATAACTTTTGATGTGTTTGTCAAATGAAGATGACCCCAATAGCAAAAATATTATTAAGAACCATATGAAAAAATTTCATGTTCATCAAAAATTGATTTGAAGCTTGTAAGGTCATCATTAATTTCAAAACATTATAGGTCATTTTTACTGAAACCCTAATTTTGGGTCAATTTTCCAAGGACATAACTCATTCATTTTGCATGATTTTGAGGTGGGATCAAATGCCTTGGAAAGTTTAATCCTAAAATAAATACATGTGATAATGCAAAACATTATAGGTCATTTTGGACCAAAGGCATTGAAATGTGAAAAAGTCCAACTTCAAGTGCCCATAACTTTCTCATCAAAAATCCAAATGATGCAAAATTTGAGTCCAAATTTATTTTCTTGAAAATATCTATAACTTTGATGTTGAAGGTTTTGTCATTTGAGGCTTGAATCATTGAAATAGAAGGGCTTGAAGTTTGTCCATTTTGACAAAATTCTCATGCACATGTTTTGCACCTTGAACTTTATGACCAACTTTATGACCAATTTTCATTAAATTCTCATCACCCCAGCTTTCCAATGATATGAGGATCGCTTATTTTGGTTGAGTTTTTCATACCTGCAACTTTCACCAGAGATGACCAGTTCGTCGGAGAAGACGGTGGTGTACACCACCGTCCCTGTTGCCAGATCTCATGTGGACCGTTGGATTGTGTTTCCAATTTAAATCATGGCCCTTGGATGTTATGACCTTTTTAATTCATTATGTTTCTCAATTGACTATAGCGTATGATGAGCGCGCGCATGTGGATCCTTGGATGTGCCACCTCAATTAATGAGGTTAATCCAACGCGCCTGGATTTTTTTGCATTTCTGATTTATTCATTTTATTTTCTTAATTCCATTTTATTTCAAAAAATCACAACTCTTTCATTTTAAATCCAAAAAATACGGGACTAATTGCATTATATCCCTTTTTAATTCTAGTTTCTGAAAATGATTTTTAATATTTTTTTATTTTGTCATTTGATATTTTTTGTAAATTTTCTCTTTTCTGGTTATTTTTAATTCATTTTAAATAGTTTCCAATATTCAAAAAATGCAAAAATATTTTCTTAACCTCTTTGAATGATGATGGATCTATGAAAAATATTCTCATCAATTTATTAATTGATTTGAGATTTATTTGAGATTTTAGTTCAATTAGGTTATTTTTTTATTCATTTTTAATTGTTTAAAAATAGTTTCTGGTTTCCAAAAATGCTGAAATTTTTTGTCAAACTTTGTTTGACGTTGTTGAACTTAGGATGATCCATTTGGACTTTTCCAAGTTGATTTGAAATGGATTTGAAGTTTGACCTTTATTTGATTATTTTAATTCAAGTATTATTTTAATTCTCAAAAATACCAAAAATATTTTATTTGCTTCTTGACTTCTAAGTTTCATTTTGCTTATGTTTACCATTGATTGACTTTGATTCCATTCATCTTTGGTAAATGTACTTTGCTTATTTCATTTGAATTTCAATTCATGTACATTCTTATTCATCTTCTTCATCTTCTTTTTTCTTTTTGATCAATGAGTTAAAGATTGGTGGTTAGCCTTGACATATGGGAGGCTTAACCTTCCTTGATTCAAATCTAATTCATCTTGATCATAGATCAAGTGAATGGCTTTACATTGAGGATAGGTTGCTTCTTGGTCAAGCAAAAAACCTAAATCAATACAAGATCATTCTTCTTTTCTTTTGGCATGGCAAGTTGAAGGAGCTTGGCTTACTAGTCATGGTCTCTAACTTGTGTTTGTTGCCTATAGTTTTATTGACCGGCCTCAGATAGGTGTGACTACTACATTAGTCCATTTACGATTGCCTAACATAGCGCTAAATTGCCTTATGGCACACTAACATTGACTATTAACACTAACTTTTAATTCAAGTCTTTAATTCTTGCAATTTACTTTAATGCAATTTAATTTCTTGCACATTAATTCATTTGCTTTTGCCCTTTGCTCACTTGAGCTCATGTTTATGTTAATGCAATTTTCCTTTTGCTCACTTTAGCACATAATTGTGTATATACTATTGTGCTTATTTTGTTTTGATTGTGTAAATCAAATGCAAATGGACAAAGGACTTAGATTTTAGGACTTTACCTATGCTAATGGAGTTTGAAGAGCAACTAGGCCTCATGCCTTTAGAATGCTATAAAATGTCAAAGAGCAATTAGGCCTCATGCCTTTAGAATGCTTAAAGCTTGAAGATGAACATTGAAAGGACCAAATTCTAAACTCCCTCTTGTCCATTCTTTATTTGTTTTGTGGAACTTTTTGATTTGTGTGTTCTTGTGCTAGGGATCCCAAACTTGAGCCAAGTAGAAGAACCATTGTCATGAGCATCCAAAGTGAGAGATACAAAAGCCATTGGAAGATTCCTAGTAGCTTGATTTGTGTGCTTGATTGCTTGAGTTATTTGCTTATTATTTGCTATTCCAAAGGATGAAAGCTACTTGGATCATCATTATGATCTCAAGAAGGGAACTCCATTGTGGTTTTATTTCTCTTCCTTCATCTTTGTATGTTTAGGACTTAGCCATTCTTCTTCTTCCCTCCACTCTAACCCAAACCAAACTTTTTTGCAAACATTAATATTGTCTTCAAAATTAGAAACCTAGGCATTATGCTTTTGATTTTCCAAACTTCTTTTCATAACACTTATTTGGAATTGAATTCTAAGTCAACTTTGACCTTACTTTGTGAATACTTTTCATTGGTGAATACAATTCACTCAATTGTTTTTTGTGGTTTCAATGACCACTTTTGCCAAAGCTTTTCATAAACATTAGCTATTAGGTTTGAGTTATCCTAGAGGATGATATAATACTCACCTATATCCTTAGTGATGGACTATAAGTCTTCCTTGCTTATTATAGGGTTAACCCTTCACTAGCATGTTGAAGCTCTCCTCACATGGTGGATTTGTGGTTTTAGGTTGAGTTTTCTCCCTTCGATAACAAAAGACCTTAAGGCTTTTGACCAATCAATTCATCAACTTCTTTTGAGATTTTTACCCCGAACTACAAGGTTTTGATCCTAATCTTTTTTTTAGATGGTACGTAGGCAATGGGTTTATCCATTCAAACACAAAAATTATAAATAATTTGTATATTCTTCTCTCATCTCCCCAATCATGTTTGCACAAATATTTTTCACAAATACCAACCTACCTTATAACAATTGTGAAAAGGGCTCCCTTAGAGTACTAAGGATGTTTTGGGTGCTTAAAACCTTCCCATTGCATAACCAACCCCCTTACCTAGAACTCTGACATTTTTATTAGTTTTTGATTTGATAAAACTTCTCGGTTTTTGTTCACTTTCTAACCTTTCCTTTGGACAAATAGAAGTGTGGTGCCGACTCGAATTGTATGATTTACTTTTGATTTAGTCAATAAATCTAAAGGTAACGAACACCCCACTACAGAAAAGTGGCGACTCTGCTGGGGAATTCCTTGCCTAGTGGGTTTTGCCTACTTTTCATCTTTGTTGTATTGTATTGTATATTATTTTGTGACATATTTTTGTGCAAGTTTGGGATGACTGTATTTATTGTAATGTATGAATTGCTTGATATATTAATTGCTTGTGTGTTTGGTGGTCTCTTGTGAGGAGGGTTCTATACCCGAACTCGAGTGCACTTATGATAGGAGAATGGCGTAGTCTTATTGACTTGTGTGGAGTTATTCCTTAGCAAGTTGACTTGTAAGCCCATTCACTTGGTGGAGGTTATGTTGGGATCAATAATGTCACACGAGTAGTCGTGGTTAGGCATTACTCTTTCCAATATATGCTTTAGAAGCCAAGGACCTTAGTTTACCAAGCCCATCTTGGCCTATTTTTAGGACGTAGTGCGAAGGTCGTTCAAGTGTAAGATTTGATACGATTGTTACGCGATACTACACTCATAAGAGTCTCTCTTGAGAATATTTTTGGAATACGAGTAGTCATTTATCCGATAATATCCAAAAGATGGGATGATGACTATGGGAACCTCTTGTAGAACATGATTTTCAGGTTTAACCGTAGTACACTCCCTTTGGGTGGTTCTTAACCGAGACTCCATGCTTGTGACTTGCAACAAACCCTTGATTCATGGTTGATCCATTCTTGTATATCCTTAATATCAATGGAACTTGGGTGTTGATAAGGTGAAAACCGTAAATCCACTAAAATGGATGATTGATATTAAGGATGACTTGATCCATCCCATGACCTTTGTGTGGTGTGATTTGCTTGATCCTTGAGTGTGATTGTTGCATCCATGCATTCAAGCATTCATACACATCCATATCATCAACAATGAGAAAATTTTCAAGGAACTTAAGAGGTCTATTTGCAAATTTTCAGACAGGGATAAGCAAAGAAGGAATACGAAGAAGTACAGTTTCAGACAACCCGACTTGAAAGAGTTAAGGAGTTTGACATCCTATGTATTAGATCCCTTGGAGTTCAAGGCTCGTCATGGGAAGCTTCTGTCTATTCTTGCTACTCAGATGGATGAAGGTTTGATGAGTGTGTTGGTGCAGTTCTATGATCCCTTGTACCATTGCTTCACATTCCCGGATTTCCAGCTTTTGCCTACGCTTGAGGAGTATGCCTATCTTGTGGGTATACCTATTCTAGATCAGTTGTCGTTCAATGGCTTGGAGAGAGTTCCTACTTCTCAAGAGATTACTGATTTGTTGCATATAGATGAATCTATTATTGGTGCTCATATGACTACCAAAGGTGGCATTCAAGGTCTCCCGTCTGATTTCCTCATTGCTCAAGCTACTTTGTATGGGAAGGCCATGAGTGAGGACGCCTTTGAGGCCATATTTGTACTTCTCATCTATGGGCTAGTGTTATTCCCCCAACATCGACACGTTTGTGGATGTGAATGCGATTAGGATTTTCTCTATTCTTAATCCAGTTCCGACTCTGTTGGGTGACACTTATTTCTCTTTGCATATGAGGAATGCAAAGGGTAGTTGTACCATTGTGTGCTGTTTGCCTCTGTTGTACAAGTGGTTTATTTCGCACTTGCCACAGACGCTCGCCTTCAAGGAGAACAAAGGATGTCTACGGTGGTCCACGAGACTTATGTCTCTCACTAATGATGATATCTTTTGGTATAACTGTGTGTATGATGGTGTGCATATTATTGACTCTTATGGTGAATTCTCCAATGTGCCTTTTCTTGGTACATATGGTGGAATTAACTACAACCCTATTTTGGCACGTCGTCAGCTTGGGTTCCCCTTAAAGGATAAACCTAATAACGTTCTGTTAGAAGATGTGTTCTTTCAAGAGGGTAAAGATCCCCAAAACTTGAAGGGCAGGATGGTCCGCGCTTGGCACAAGATCCATAAGAAGGGAAGGAAAGAGCTTGGTCCGAAGAATTATATTGCTTTGGAACCCTACACCTCGTGGGTGAGGAGGAGAGCTTCTGAGTACCTTATGCCTTATGACTACCCGAGACCTACACCTATGGTTATGGTTGGGCCTTCAACCCTCCCCGACCAAGGAGTAGAGGATTTGAGAGATGAAGACCGTTCGCGTGCTTGGATTCGTGAACGAGAGGAGCTACTTCAGCAGCTTAGAGATAAGGATGCATTGATAGAGTTTCTTGAGCATCAGGTTATCGACGAGCCTGATGATGTGGTGACTACTATTCTTCCTCAGTCTTCCAGGTTTTGGAAGAGGAAGTACGATCGACTCGCCAAAGAGAAGGCAGATATGGAGGCAGCCTATGAGAGAGAGGTGAAGAGGCTTCGTGCAGCTTATCTTCCGGTCTCGAGAGCTTTGGATGATTGTTTCTAGGGTTCCATAGGATGTTGATTTTCCTTCTCTCTCGTATTGTATTTGGTTACCAAGACTGTACTTCTTCGGTGTAAAATTTTTCCAGATATTATTGATATGATTATTCAATATATGGCTAAATGATTAATATTTCCAAAATATTTGCAAATAGAACTCTAAATAAGTTCCTCTGATAAAAAATAAATCATATGCACAAGCATTGCATGCATCATGTGCATAAGCAGGTTTTGTTCCAGGGCTTCTTGTTCAGTGGTCTAACTTTGTGTTCTTAATTTATTTTGAAGACAAGCTGACGCACCGGTACTACACCAGAGCCAACTCATCAAAGCTAATGGATCACCTAGAGCAAGAGAACAGAGAATTGAAGGAGGAAGTGGCTAGATTGACTTCCCTAATGGAGTCTTTCTTGGCCGCCCAAAGCCAGTCTTCTCCAACACCTTTAACTCCTCCCCAGAGGACAGTCACTTCTGAGATTGCCTCTTCAACCGTGCCTGCTGCCATTGCTCACTTTGCGCCTAATGCTATGCCAGCTGGGTTTCCTTGGGGGATGCCTCCCAACTTTGTTCCAGAGGGTCTCGCCCTAACTTTTGCTTCTCTGCCGACATCTAGCCCGATTCTTGCTATGCCACCTCCGGTCGTGCATACTTTACCGAGAGTAGATGACACCATTTACCACTCTGAGCCATCTGAGGGCCCAGACGTGTATGAGAAAATGGATGCTATGAATGATCAATTCCTTGAGCTGCGCAAGGAACTCGAAACTCTCAGAGGAAATGACCTCTTTGGCAAATCTACTGCTGAGCTTTGCCTGATACCCAATGTCAAGATTCCTGTTAAATTCAAAGTGCATGACTTTGAAAAGTATAAAGGAAACACTTGCCCGCTCAACCATTTGGTTATGTATGCACGTAAAATGTCGACTCAGGCCGACAATGATCAACTCCTCATTCATTATTTCCAGGATAGCCTGTCCGGTGCCGCATTGAGATGGTACATGGGTTTGGACAGCGCAAACATTCGCTCCTTCAACGATCTTGGTGAAGCCTTTGTCAAGCAATACAAATACAACGTTGACATGGCTCCCGATAGGGACCAGCTGAGGGCCATGTCCCATAAGGATAAGGAAACTTGTAAGGAGTACGACCAGAGGTGGCGAGAATTGGCTGCACAAATTATGCCTCCGCTGGAAGAGAAGGAGATGACCAAGATCTTTCTGAAGACCTTGAGTTCATTCTATTATGAGCGGATGATTGCTAGCGCTCCTTCTGACTTCACCGAGATGGTGAATATGGGGATGCGTCTAGAGGAAGGAGTCAGGGAAGGGTGCCTTACTAGAGAAGAAGGCTCTTCTACCTAACGTTATGGGGTGTTTGCGAAGAAGAAAGATAGTGAGGCACATGTTGTGACCTCCCATGTCAAATCTAGAAGACCCTCTGTGAAGAGGAAGACCGTGCGTACCGCCGGTAACCAGCACCAGGTGGCTCATATAGCACCTGTTTTCAGAGAAAATCAGCAATATCAGCATCATAATCAGCAATAGCAACATCATCAGTATCAACAACAAAAGCACCGTCCTCAACAGCAGGCCTACCAACCTCGAAACAACAATCAGACCAGTACAAACTATGATAGGAAGAGGGTCAGTTTTGATCCTATTCCGATGACCTACGCAGAGCTATATTCTTCTTTGATAGAAAGGAAACTGATCACTCCAAGTGACCCGCCTGCTATACCTACCAACCCTCAGTGGTGGTATAAGCCTGAGCTTCACTGTGTTTATAATTCCGGTGCTCTCGGACATGATGTGGAGAACTGCTACCCGTTGAAGAGCAAGGTTCAAGACCTTGTGAGAAGCGGTATATTGTTTTTCAAGGACGTAGGTCCTAATGTCAAGAAGAACCCATTTCCCGAGCATGGGAAATCTGCTGTCAACATGGTTCAGGGTTGCCCTGGCAAATACAAGGTCCGATATGTCAGCCATATCCGACAATCTTTGGTTGAGATGCATAGACTGTTGTGTGGATACAGTCACTATGAGCATGACCAAGACAGTTGCCGTGTTTGCACTGTCAATGAGAGAGGATGTCGTCAAGTCCGAAAAGACATCCAAGAAATGCTGGATCAGGGTGTAATAGAGATACTTCAGAATCGTGACGAGGATGATGAAGTTAATGTGATATCCCTTGTGTTCAAGATACTTGAGCCTGTTGTCATCCGATATAATGGCAGCACGCAGAAGGCTTATCTTACTCTCATAATTAAGCCAACTGACCCTGTGCCATATTCTTTTGACAAAGTTGTTCCCTATCATTATAATGTTGTGGCATTGGAAGATGGGAAGGAGGTGCCTCTACCCTCCACTTCTGTTGTTAACATTGCTGATGCCAGTGGCCTGACCCGTAGTGGTCGTGTTTTCTCGGTGGCGCCAAAACCCCAGACTGACACCAGAAGGGTTGATACTGTTGATAGTGTTGTCCGTCCTTTGGGGAATTCTGCTGTTTCTCCGAATTCGGCACTTGCTGTTAATAGACCTTTCATCGCTGTTGCTAAAACTCCTGTCCCTGCTAGCCCGAATGGCATGATGAAAGAGGACTGTGATGAGATGTTGAGTCTCATCAAGAGGAGTGAGTACAATGTTGTCGATCAGCTTCTACAAACGCCATCAAAGATATTAGTGTTGTCTTTGTTAATGAACTCTGACCACACCGTGAAGCTTTACAGACGGTATTGGACGTGGTGTATGTAGATCATGACGTCACAATAGAGCAATTTGATAACATTGTTGCAAACATTACCGCTTGTAACAATTTGAGTTTCTGTGATGCTGATCTCACCGAGGAGGAAGGAATCACAATTTGGCACTTCACATCTCCATGAACTGCAAGGATGATGCCATGTCTAATGTGCTGGTAGACACTGGATCATCACTGAATGTGTTGCCAAAATCCACTATGGCTACACTTTCATACTAGGGGCCTCCCATGAGGCAGAGTGGAGTGGTCGTGAAAGCTTTTGATGGATCCCGCAAAACTGTGATTGGCGAGGTTGAAGTCCCAGTCAAGATAGGACCAAGTGATTTCCATATCACTTTTTAGGTCATGGATATCCACCCATCATAAAGCTGTTTGTTGGGCAGACCATGGATTCACGAGGCAGGCGCCGTGACATCCACCCTACACCAAAAGTTAAAGTTTGTCAAGAACAAAAAGTTGGTGGTAGTAGGGGGAAAGAAGGCTCTCTTGGTTAGCCATCTGTCTTCCTTTTCTTACATTGATGCTGAGGATGAGGTTGGAAAGTCGTTCTAAGCTTTGTTTATTACTGAGCCTTCTAAGAAAGGAACTTCTTCATTTGCGTCCTACAATGATGCGAAGTTGGCCATTGAGCATGGCGCAACTACTGGCTTAGGACAAATGATCAAGCTGGAAGACAATAAATCCCGGGTTGGCATAAGGTATTCTTCAGGCACTTTCAACAAGCATGGGATGTTTCAGAGTAGTGGTTTCATCCACACGGTTGAAGATCAGGAAGCTGCTGCTGTTGTGGAAGAGGATGCAGAGGAAGATTCTGGCAACTTTGTCATCCCTGGAGGGGTCTGCAATAATTGGGTCGTTGTTGATGTTCCAACAGTTATCCACAAGTCAACGTAATGTTCATTTTTGTTTAAAAACCCTTCTCCCATACCAAAAGGAGAAGTGATGACATTGTTGGCCCATAAATATAATGATATTCATTCAATAAATTCATGTTAAATGTTTGTTTTTTCCAAATTATTTTCACTTTTTCTTTTTGCATGAAATTGGTGATCACATAAAACCCTAAAAAATAGAATAAAATCAATCTTTTCATCTGCATAATGATTTGCTTTGCTTGAATTCTAAAATCTCTTTTATATCCAAAATCATTATGCAGGTTGATCGAACCCATTGAACATAATGATCCAACACCATCTCCCAACTTTGAGTTCCCTGTATTTGAGGCAGAAGAAAATGATGTTGAAGAGATTCCTGACGAGATTACCCGTTTGCTGGAGCACGAAGAGAAGATCATTCAGCCACATCTTGAGAATCTGGAAACAGACAACTTGGGGTCTGAAGATTATGTTCGTGAGGTGAAGATTGGGGCACTTCTGGAAGAATCTGTTAAGAAGGGGTTGATTCAGTTTCTACGAGAGTATGTCGACGTCTTTTCCTGGTCATATGAAGACATGTCTGGTCTGGATACTGATATCGTGCAACATTTCCTGCTTTTGAAGCCTGAGTGCGTGCCTGTAAAGCAGAAGCTCATAAGAACTCATCCTGATATGGCAGTGAAGATTAAAGAGGAAGTTTATAAGCAAATTGATGCAGGGTTTCTGGTGACTTCTACATATCCTCAATGGGTGGCCAATATTGTGCCGTGCCTAAGAAAGATGGAAAAGTTCGGATGTGTGTGGACTATAGAGACTTGAATAAAGCTAGTCCGAAAGATGATTTTCCACTACCACACATTGATATGTTGGTAGATAATACAACTAAATTCAATGTCTTCTCATTTATGGATGGATTTTCCGGTTATAATCAGATTAAAATGGCACCCGAGGATATGGAGAAGACAACATTCATCACACCTTAAGGAACATTTTGTTATCGAGTGATGCCCTTCGGTTTGAAGAACGCCGGAGCCACGTATCAACGAGCTATGACTACCTTGTTTCATGATATGATGCACAAGGAGATCGAGGTATATGTTGATGATATGATTGCAAAGTCGAGAACGGAAATTGAACATGTAGAGCACTTGTTGAAGCTTTTTCAGCGTTTGAGGAAGTATAAGCTTCGTCTGAATCCTAACAAGTGTATATTTGGAGTCCGTTCCGGCAAGTTATTGGGCTTTATTGTTAGCGAGAGAGGTATTGAAGTTGACCCTGCCAAGGTCAAAGCAATACAAGAGATGCATGCGCCCAAAATTGAGAAGCAAGTCCGAGGTTTTCTTGGCCGCTTGAATTATATTTCCAGATTTATATCTCACATGACTGCCACATGTGCGCCGATATTCAAGCTCCTCCAGAAAGATCAGCGTCATGATTGGACCGAGGATTGCCAGAAGGCCTTTGACAGTATTAAAGAGTATCTGTCCGAGCCTCCGATTCTGTCTCAGCCTGTGGAAGGGAGACCCTTGATTATGTATCTAACTGTTCTTGAAGACTCTATGGGTTGTGTCCTGGGTTAGCAAGATGAATCTGGGAAGAAAGAGTATGCCATCTATTATCTGAGTAAAAAGTTCACTGACTCTGAGTCTCGATACTCAATGCTTGAGAAAACATGTTGTGCTTTGGCTTGGGCTGCTAAGCGTTTACGCCAATATATGTTGAATCATACGACTTGGTGGATATCCAAAATGGATCCAATTAAGTATATCTTTGAGAAGCCTGCTTTAACTGGGAGGATTTCCCGTTGGCAGATGTTGTTGTCTGAGTATGATATCGAGTATCGAGCTCAGAAAGCCATTAAAGGTAGTATCTTGACTGATCACTTGGCACATCAACCAATTGAGGATTATCAGTCAGTTCAGTATGACTTCTCAGATGAGGAGATTCTATATTTAAAGATGAAAGATTGCAATGAGCCTACGCTCGATGAAGGACCAGAGCCTGGTTCCCGATGGAGCATGGTGTTTGATGGCGTTGTAAAGCAATATGGAAATGGTATTGGGGCAGTGATTATTACTCCTCAGGGCACACATTTTCCTTTTACAACAAGGCTAACTTTCAAATGCACGAATAATATGGCAGAGTATGAGGCCTGTATTATGGGATTGGAAGAGTGTATTGATCTTAGGATCAAGCATCTTGTTATTTATGGTGATTCGGCCCATGTTGTTAATCAGATTAAGGGTGAGTGGGAGACGAATCAGCCTGGCCTCATCCCATACAGAGATTATGCGAGGAGGATTTCAACTTTCTTTACTGAGGTTGACTTCCATCATATTCCTCGAGATGATAATCGGATGGCAGGTGCACTTGCTACACTTGCTTCAATGATTGTGGTGAAATTCTGGAATGAAGTCCCCAATATTACTATGATGCGCTTGGATAGACCAGCTCATCTGTTTGCAGTTGAAGAAGTAAAAGATGATAAGCCATGGTATTATGACATCAAGTGTTTTCTTCAGAGTCAGACTTACCCACCTGGGGCATTTGTTAATGATAATAAGACTTTGAGGAGATTATCTGGAAGTTTTTACCTTAATGGTGATGTGCTTTACAAGAGGAATTTTGACATGGTTCTTCTCAGATGTGTGGATAGACACGAAGCATACATGTTAATGACTGAACTCCACGAGGGTTCATTTGGTACTCATTCCAATGGACATGCCATGGCAAAGAAGATGTTGAGAGCAGGCTACTATTGGCTGATAATGGAGTATGACTGTTGCAAATATGTGAAGAAATGCCACAAGTGTCAGATTTATGCGGATAAGATTCATATTCCCCCGAAACTTCTGAATGTGATTTCATCACCATGACCTTTCTCCATGTGGGGAATTTACATGATTGGCATGATAGAGACGAAGGCGTCCAACGGTCACCGATTTATTCTCGTAGCAATTGATTACTTCACCAAGTGGGTCGAAGCAGCGTCGTATGCAAACGTGACCAGGCAGGTGGTTGTGAAGTTTATCAAGAATCAACTCATATGCCGTTATGGTGTGCCATATAAGATCATTACTAATAATGGATCTAACTTGAACAACAAGATGATAAAAGAGCTTTGTAGCGAGTTCAAGATCGCACATCATAACTCTTCTCCTTATAGACCCAAGATGAATGGGGCTGTTGAAGCTGCTAATAAGAACATCAAGAAGACTATTCAAAAGATGGTTGTTACGTACAAAGATTGGCATGAGATGCTACCATTTGCTTTGCATGGTTATCGTACGCCTGTCCGCACTTCAACAGGGGCAACCCCTTTCTCCCTTGTTTATGGCATGGAGGTTGTGCTCCCCGTGGAGGTTAAGATCCCATCAATGTGAGTCTTGATGGAAGCCAAGTTGACTGAGGCTAAATGGGTTCAGAGTCGTTATGACCAACTAAACTTGATTGAAGAGAAGAGATTAACTGCCATGTGCCATGGTGAGTTATATCAGCAAAGGATGAAGAAAGCCTTTGATAAGAAGGTCAAGCCTCATGTGTTCCAAGAAGGTGACCTAGTGCTCAAGAAAGTTTTGTCTTTCGCACCCGATTCCAGGGGCAAGTGGACTCCAAACTATGAAGGTCCATATGTTGTTAAGAGAGCCTTTTCAGGCGGTGCTTTGATACTTACAACTATGGATGGGGAGGATTTCACTCGTCCTGTGAATTCAGATGCAGTCAAGAAATACTTCGCCTAAAATAAAAACAGAATAGCTCGCTAAATTGAAAACCCGAAAGGGCGGCTTAGGCAAAAATGAGCGTCTCGGTGGATTGAAAACCCGAAAGGGTGATCTAGGCAAAAGTTAGAGACATGAAAACATGAATATATATCCCGCTAGATTGAATACCTCACCCTGGGGCAATCTAGGCAAAAATTAGGGATTTGGCAAGTAACTGCATCCTGACAAGACTTTGTTCTTCAGCTGTCTTCTGTCAAAGATTCTCGCTCAGTCATCGTCAACTGAAGCTTCAAATACATCAGATTCAGGGTTGGTGGAGAAATGGTCATTATGTTCAATGTAGCCCTTTTCCAATATATATCACCAATTTCAAATTTGTAAAGATCCATGGAGTCTTGCCATTTATAGACTACCATTCCATCAAATAAATTTGAGCCTTTATCCAATTCTTTGCACTCTTATTTGTTTCTGTTCAACAAATGTTTGCATGTTTTAATTGATAAATATCATTGTTTTAAATTAATAAAGTTTTTATAAACTGATTTTAAACAAAGTGAACATTCACAAAGACTGAAAGGATAATTGGGACATCTTCAGTGCTCTCCCAAGGATAGTATGATCTCCAAAAGGGTAAGGCATTTGTTCATTATTCCTAGCATACTTGTATCCTCTTCATTGTCTTCCAGGTTGTCTCATCCGCGAGCGCAGAAGAAGGTTAAGCATCACCAATTCCCCAGTGAATCTGGAGCTTTGGTCCTGTTTTGTTTAGAGGAGTATATCTCTAACCCCCTCAACTCCCCGAAGAGTCTGGTGTCTGGAGTGTGGCTATGGTCTTCTAGCTCCCCAGTTGAGTTGGGGTTTAGCATTTATGTTATCAATTATATGGTTGTCATCCCTTGTGTGGATTGACCTAGAATCCCTTATAGATTGATAAATTGATATGCTATCTTTTCGAGGAAGTTGGTATTCCCTTGTTCATATTGGAATTCTCCCTCAGAGTGAGCAGGAAATCCCAGCAAGAATGAAATTCTCAACAAGTGGGTTTGCAGCTTATCATCAGCAGATCCGCGTACTATGATCTCCAGCATGTTTGCTTCCTATTTATCCTCAGCAGGGTTGTTCATTTTAGACTTCCCCATTTTGGTCAACAGCGGGTTATCTCCAGCTGATTGCCCTCAGGTTATCCTCAGATTGTCCCGATAGTTCCCCAGTAGAGTTTCTTCTACGATGGAATCTTATCCGTGTGGTTCCCCTAGCCGAGATTCTGTCTGATCCTGACTTGGCGTTGGAACTTCTGAGGAAGATGTTTTCTTTTCCTTCCCCAGTAGAGTGACTGGTCCTCCTTCTCCGCAGCAGAGATATTCCTCCGTGGTTAGAAGTGATGTTTGTTTGATGTGCTTCTGTTTGGTGGTTGTTCCCCACAGAATTCTACATCACCTCCTGATAAGATCCGTAGTAGATTTCTTCTCTGATCTTATCCTTATCTCTGTGTACTATCAGAAGATCTCCAGCTTTGGTTGTGATCCCTTGCTTATTCCCAACAGTAGTCTCCGATTCCCGGTGATCCTGTTCGTTCCCCTAGCAGTGGTCTTTGTCCGTGGCAGCGACTTCGCTCATTTTCTCAGCATTGGTCTTTATCCCTAGCATAGATTGGTGTTTCCGGGTATTGGTTGCCCCCCACCAGATTGGATTTTCTCCTGTGGGTCTGGCTTTCTCTTTTGAGATGTAGTACCGAATGTCTGTCCATTGATTTCCTGGACCTGTTTGTGTTTGATATGTATGTTTGTCAGCATTTATCATACATAAACCACGCATATACATGCATAATTATAACATTCATATATTCATGTTGCATTCTTTGCCATATATCTTTGTTTGTTGTCTCCTGCTATCTGATGATATATATTTCCCCAAGCAGATGTGTGGGTCTGATCTCTCCATATAGAGTCAGCTCCATAGGCAGAAAGTGTCTCTCCTTTCTTCCATATTCCCCACTGAGTTATGTGGGTGGATGATTCTGTTTCAGTTTCCTCTCAAAACATGTATTGGGATGGAATTACTCCCCTGAGTTATATCCTCATCGGGTTGAGTCTTGTTTCATTGTGTCTTTCTAGTTTGTTCCTAGATTGACTACTCTTGTTATTTCCCTTGCAGCTTTCCCATAGTCTAGATGAATGATTTCTCAGTAACCAGTAATTGTCCATCTCTTCTCCGACGGAGTTTTGTGGCCTTCTACCTAGTAACCAGTAGTTGTAAGTCCTATTTCTATGGTCTACTACCCAGTAACCTGTAGTTGTAGACCCCATTTTATCCCCTTGTAGAGTTAACCCTTGATTTTGTTCATCCTAACCGATGACGGTTATTCTCTTCCGTGGTTTTCTACCCAGTAACTGGTAGATGTAATCCCCTCTTTGTTGGTTATCTTTATCCAATATTCGGTATTGATATTCCTTCACCTTTTGAGTATACCACCCAGTAACCGGTGATATATCTCTTGGATAATTGCTCTGATAAAGCATTTATCCCCAGCGAGTCATCTTTCATTTACCCTTTTTGTTGGTAATCATTATTTCTCCCCTTGATTGGTCATCATTTTATACCCAGTATCTAGTATCCCGATGTCCTTTCTTTTCGATCGATTTATCCTTTATTAACCCAGTAACCGGTTGTGGATAATCTTCTATGCGAGTATGTTATTTACGTTCTGACGGTAATAGATAATATATCTCATGCGCTCTTCAGTAGAAGTCTTTTCTTCCCCAGTCGAGTATGATTCGGATTTCCTTATGGAATCGAATGTCCATCCTGTAATTGAGTTTTCTTTTTCAGCCCTCCTTTCGAATGATGAGTATTTTGGAAATATTCCCCAATTCACGCCCTGGTTGGTCACCTATTATATGCCCAGTAACCGGTATCCCTGGTGTTCCTTCCTTTCTGCTCCCTATTATGACTTTTTGTCCCCTGTGGAGTCAGAGTTCCCTGAGTTGAAATATACATTTTTAGGTCTTCCTCAGATGTTTTGATGATTGATATCTCTCACCCTTATATCGGTCTTAGATATTCTTTCTCCCCGAGCGTGTTGTTCTCTCACCCTTATACCAGTGTTTTGATCACACGTCTCCTTGAGCTTATTACTCAGTAACCGGTAATACCTCATTTGTTTCCTCAGCTGAGTCCTCTTTGGACATTCCCCATCGGAGTCCCTTAGTGGATTTTCCCCACCTGATTTCAGATTTTTCTCCGAGGTGGATAGTTTTGCTGTATTGGCATTTTCCCCAATACATGCATCTTTGCGTCAACTCGAGTCTTTCCATTTATTTATTTTCGTGGAATCCCTTCGTGTCTCTCCGTAAGTTTTAAGTCGTAACCTGCTCACGCATTTTATTCCCTTTACTCCCCAGTAAAGTCCCCTAGAGTCTTTGTCCCATTTATGAGTGTATTACTCATATGGATTTTCAGTTTCTCCTGATTTCTTTTCCGTTGTGGACACATATCCCCACAGAGTATTGCCCTATTGCATACATGCATTTGCATCATGAGGTCTCTTAGGGACCAAAATTCATCTCTTCGTTATTATTTAAGCCCATTCTACCTCGTCGAGACGAAGATTTTAACCTTCATATCTCTGGCTAGAATGACCTTAAATAGGGGCATCTGTAAGACCCTAATTTTGACCCTAAGATCCCTCATGGCATCATATCATTGCACTTTGCATTACCTCAAGGATGATAGCATCTTGGCTCCTTAACCCTAGGGTGGGACTTGTGTGAGTTGGTTTGAGACCACCAAGCATGCTTGAATTGTATGTTATTGCTTTTCTTATTTTGTTTACTAACAAAAAATACAAAAATATGTCACTAACATCTTTTATTGTGTAGCTTGAGCAATCATGTGACCCAAGGCTCCTAGGAGGCCCCTATGCTCATTGATATGGCCAGATGAAGTTGAAAGCAAGCATGAAATTGGTTCACAAAGCTCTCAATCATCATATATGCCTCCCAAGTATCTCAATTTGTCAATTTGATCAATATAAACCAAAGGGCTTGAGGATTGTTTCTCAAGGAAACCCTAATTCAACTGTGCATTGACAATGCCTTGCTCATGAAGCAACCTCAACCCATGATCAAATATAATCAAGGGAAGTTCTTTCATTCATCATTTAATGCATATATGAGCCTGTCATACGGTGAACTGACTTAGGGTGTTTTGCTTTGGAAAGCAAATGTCGCGGTTAGCAAGAGTCGCCACCGACTTTTCTTTTATCCAATAAGGAAAGGTGGAAAAGAACAGGAAAGACCTTAATTAGATTTTGGGTTCGGGAGGTACATTATACAAAGGGAAGGTGTTAGCACCCTTTGTATCCATGGTTATCCATGGGCTCTTAATTGCTTGATCACTTATGTTATTTTTTTCTTGTCTGAAAAAGTGTTTGTGAATTGTTTAGAAAATGTTTTGAAAAAGAGAATTTAACTTTGTAATGATTCTTGTATGAATGTATACAAAGTTAAATTCTCTTTTTCAAAACATTTTATAAACAATTCACAAACACTTTTTCAGACAAGAAAAAAATAACATAAGTGATCAAGCAATTAAGAGCCCATGGATAACCATGGATACAAAGGGTGCTAACACCTTCCCTTTGTATAATGTACCTCCCGAACCCAAAATCTAATTAAGGTCTTTCCTGTTCTTTTCCACCTTTCCTTATTGGATAAAAGAAAAGTCGGTGGCGACTCTTGCTAACCGCGACATTTGCTTTCCAAAGCAAAACACCCTAAGTCAGTTCACCGTATGACAGAACTGGCGACTCTGCTGGGGAGTCAGAATGTGTCATACACTGCTGGGGATAAGGGATCAGAATGGATCATACACTAGATCGTATCTGAATAGCAGAGTGAACTGTCCCTTAGGCTGCATCTGGAGAGGTAAAGGTCAGAATGGATCGTACGCTAGATCGTGTCTGAGTAGCAGAATGAGTTGTCCATCAGGCCGGTGACTCCGCTGGGGATGAAACACCAGACTGGATCGTAGGCTAGACTGTATCCGAGTTGCAGAATGGGCCGTCCATTAGGCAGTATCTGAGAGGGGTAGTCGTATGCTAGGCTACACGTCAGAATGTACCGTACGCTAGGTAGTCTCTGAGAAATGAAAGGTCCAACTGGGTCGTAAATTAGACCGTATTGGAGTAGTTGAAGTTCAGAATGGATCGTCCGTTAGACCGTATCTGAGTGGAAGGAGTCATATGTTGAGCTGAATCAGAATGAACCGTACGTTAGACTGTATCTGATCGTATTTGTAGATGCTGTATTTGCAATAAATGGCCGGGATGGGCTTAAAGATACCATCCTTAAGAGGATAATTAACTTGAAAAATAAAGTTAGCTTCATGCCATGTCATGATGCATGAGATGTTTTATGCTTTCGACAATAAGTGTGAGCAATGTATGCCTGCGTATGCTGTGAAATGATGTAATGGATGAATTATGCATCTGAAAAGTTCTTCCCGAGGACTCTACTGGGGAAATAAATCTCAGTCTTCTGGTTGGAGATACTGGTATCGGTGATCCTTTCTTAGCTGGGGATACTTGATGGTAGAAATATTCGACAGAGCCTGGCTGGGGATGGAAGAGATGACCAGTCTGTCTAGTGATACCAATTTCTTCTGGGGAATAACTGGTTTTGTTGAGGAATAGAATTAGCACCCGGATTCATTGGAACGCATGGTTAGACCTTCTCCTCGATCCTGAAGTCTCGTAGTAATCGTTATTTCCATTTTATGCGCACATTTTTGGTAAACATTGATCATATTCAAATGCACATATTAATTCGAATTAAATCAATGGACGTTTATGCAAACAAAACAGAAAAAATAAAACAAAAGCATCTTTTTGGGAATAAAATTTTATTGATTTGAAAGAGGGCCTATAAACAGGCAATTTGTGTACAAAGAGACAGAAATCCTAGTAAGAGGAAATTGTCGAGGACATAAAGAAAAAGCTATGAAGGAAAAGTCCTATCGATTTTAATTCTGCTACTGTCATTATGTCTTCAAGCATCTCATCTCCTGCTGTCGGATAGAAGTGATTGGCTTGTTCAGTCCCTTGAACTTGGATGAAGCTGTCTGAGAACGGGACATAGTCACACGCTTTCAATCCCTAATTTTTGCCTGGACCGCCTTTTCAGGTTTTCAGTCCACCAGGATACCCTTTTTTGCCCAAGCCGCCTTTTCAGGTTTTCGACTTGCCGGGTGTATATTTTTTTATATGTTTATCCCTAATTTTTGCCCGAACCCTTTTGGTTCGCCGGGATGCCCTTACTTTTGCCTAGGTACGTCGACCTAGCGGGTCTCTTTTATGCGTAGTATTTTTTGACTATGTCTCCGTTCACGGGATGTGGGAAGTCTTCACCGTCCATCGTAGCAAGTATCATGGCTCCACCAGAGAATACCTTCTTAACTACAAATGGCCCTTCGTATGTGGGAGTCCATTTGCCCCTGGGATCACCTTGTGGTAGAATGATACGCTTGATAACTAAGTCGCCGATTTGATACACTCGTCTCTTGACCTTTTTGTTAAATGCCTGGGTCATGCGCTTCTGATATACTTGCCCATGACAAACAACCGCCAGTCTCTTTTCATCAATCAAATTTATCTGATCGAGTCGAGTCTGAATCCATTCATCCTCGTCTAAACCTGTCTCTTTCATGATTCTTAGAGAGGGAATCTGAACTTCCACCGGTAAGACGGCTTCCATTCCGTAGACTAAAGAGAAAGGAGTTGCCCCTGTCGAAGTGCGTACTGAAGTGCGATAACCATGAAGAGCAAATGGTAACATCTCATGCCAGTCTTTGTACGTTACTGTCATCTTTTGTATGATCTTCTTGATATTCTTATTAGCAGCCTCCACGGCGCCGTTCATCTTTGGCCGGTACGGAGAAGAGTTATGGTGTTTTATCTTGAACTGCGTGCAGAGTTCAGTAATCATCTTGTTGTTCAAATTGGTGCCATTGTCCGTGATAACTCTTTCAGGGATGCCATATCGATAAATGAGATTATTTTTGATGAACCGTGCCACCACATTCTTAGTGACAAAAGCAAATGAGGCTGCCTCTACCCACTTTGTAAAGTAGTCAATAGCCACGAGGATGAAACGATGTCCATTAGAAGCAGTAGGGTTAATCTCTCCGATCACATCAATGCCCCACATTGCAAAGGGCCAAGGTGCTGTCAACACGTTCAATGGAGCAGGAGGCACATGTATTTTATCCGCATAGATCTGGCACTTGTGACAAGCTTTGGAGTGATGGTGGCAATAAGCTTCCATGGTAGACCAATAATACCCTGATCTCAGAATCTTCTTGGCCATTGTATGTCCACTAGAGTGAGTCCCAAAAATACCGTCATGCATGTCTTCCATAATCTTTTCTGCTTCCTTTTTATCCACACAACGAAGCAAAGTCGAATCATGATTACGTTTGTATAATATTCCATTACTCAAAAAGAATCTAGCGAAAAACTTCCTCAGAAATTTTCTGTCATTGATGGACGCCCCTTCAGGGTATTCCTGAGCTTCTAAATATCTTTTTACTTCGTGGAACCAAGGTTTCTCTTCTACTTCAGCAGCGTTAAGTTCACAACAATATGCTGGTTCATCTAGTCGTTCAATGGTGATCCTGGGAGCTTCATTGTCCCATCTGACTCTGAACATAGATGACATGGTGGCCAAGGCGTCTGCCAACTGATTCTCTTCTCGTGGGATATGTTCGAATGTAATCTCTTCAAAGTATGGGATTAATGTCAACACCCGCTCTCGATAAGGGATGAGATTCGGATGTTTAGTGTCCCATTCTCCTTTGATTTGACTGATTACTAATGCTGAGTCTCCGTACACACTCAAAAACTTGATTCTCAGGTCTATAGCCGCTCTGAGTCCCAAAATGCATGCTTCATACTCGGCCATATTGTTGGTACAATCGAAACATAGTCTAGTAGTGAAAGGCGTATGGCAACCCTTGGGAGAAATAATTACAACACCAACACCATTACCCAACGCATTAGAAGATCCATCGAAAACCATAGTCCATCGGGATCCTAGTTTGGGTCCTTCATCCGGTCCAGGTTCTTCATAATCAGTAACAAGCATGACATCCTCATCTGGGAACTCAAAATTCATAGATTGGTAATCATCCACTGCTTGATGAGCCAAATGATCGGCCAACACGCTTCCTTTGATTGCTTTCTGGGTAGTATACTGGATATCATACTCTGTTAAAATCATCTGCCATCTCGCTATTCTTCCGAAGAGGGCAGGTTTCTCAAATATGTATTTGATGGGATCCATCTTAGAAATCAACAAAGTGGTATGATTCAACATATACTGTCTTAGTCGGCGAGCAGCCCAAGCCAAAGCACATCAAGTTCTCTCGAGCAGTGAGTATCTTGTTTCACAGTCGGTAAACTTTTTGCTAAGGTAGTATATGGCATGCTCTTTTCGACCAGACTCGTCATGTTGCCCCAACACACACCCCATTGAATTTTCTAACACGGTCAAATACATGATTAGAGGTCTTCCTTCAACTGGTGGCATTAGGATCGGAGGTTCCTGGAGATACTTCTTGATTTTGTCAAAAGCTTCTTGACATTCATCATTCCATATCATCTCTTGATTCTTCTTCAGTAGTTTGAAGATGGGTTTGCAGGTAGCAGTTAAATGGGAGATAAACCGGGCGATGTAATTCAAACGTCCCAAGAAACCTCTGACTTCCTTATCTGTACGGGGTACTGGCATTTCTTGAATAGATCTCACCTTAGCCGGGTCAACCTCAATTCCTTTACCACTGACAATAAATCCCAAGAGTTTACCGGATCTTACTCCAAAGGTGCATTTGTTCGGGTTCAATCTCAGCTTGTGTTTCTTCAACCTCTCAAACAATTTGTACAAATGATCGAGATGTTCTTCTTCAGTATGAGATCTGGCTATCATGTCGTCCACATATACTTCTATTTCATGATGAATCATACCATGGAACAAAACCACCATAGCACGCTGGTACGTTGCCCCGGCGTTCTTTAAACCGAATGATTACTTTGTAACAGAAAGTGCCCCATTGCGTCACAAACGTAGTTTTCTCCATGTATTCAGGTGCCATCTTAATCTGGTTATAACCCGAGAATCCATCCATGAAGGAGAATACTTTGTGTTGAGCGGTGTTATCTACCAGAACATCAATATGCGGAAGTGGAAAGTCATCTTTGGGACTCGCTTTATTCAAATCTCTGTAATCTACGCACATTCGCACCTTACCATCCTTCTTCGGCACTGGTACCACATTAGCAACCCATTGGGGGTAAGAAGTAACAGCTAGAAAACCGGCATTGAAATGTTTCATAACTTCGGCTTTGATTTTCTCGGACGTCTCAGGACGCATACGACAAACCTTTTGCTTAACAGGATGACAATCTTCCTTCATTGGCAAACGATGCACTACTATATCAGTATCCAGCCCTGGCATGTCTTCATACGACCAAGCAAAAATCTCCATATAGTCATGTAACATCTGAATCAATCTTTCCTTGACACTGTCTCCCAAGCCTGCTCCTATTTTGACTTCTTTCTTGTCCACTTCAGTACCCAGGTTTACAATTTCGATTGACTCTTCATGCGGCTGTATAGTCCTTTCTTCTTGCAGTAACAGTCTGGCAAGTTCTCCAGGTACTTCACAATCTTCCTCACTTCCATCCTCGGCTTGGTAGATCGGATTTTCAAAGTCATAATGAACAGTAGTAGAACTATTATCAACAGGATCCAGAGTGGGTATGGATCTGCAATTCGTTACGTGAGTGTGTGTAAGAAAACATAGCTTTTTCGGAAGATGACAGGAAAGATAAAGAGCGCAATATTTGAATGCAAAAAGTCCATTGATTTATTGAATGCGAATATGCTTATGAAAATGACAAAACCCTTAACAAATTAGCTATTGTGCCTCGGGCATAGACACAATGCTTTAAGAAGTTCAATTGTAAAAATTAAAACAAAATTGCAACACTAAAACAGACAATAACAATTACTCCTGACTAAAGGAAATCGGGATAGTGTCTTCAGCCTTCCAATTATTGAGTCCGTCACCAACTGTTGGGAAAATCCAGCTATCCAGATCGCAATCGCTATCAACATCTTCTACAACATTAATTTGATCTTTGACCATCTTTTCAGAGTTAAATCCCAGACCAGACTTGTATGGTACGTTGATCAGTTGACCCCAACCAGTACGACCACCGTTTTCAACCACGGCTTGAGCATCTTTTAGAGAAATCATGGCAGGAGGAGCACGAATAACCTTGGGCACAAGGGGAGTTGGCTTAAGGACAGGACTGGGCGGGTGAACCATTTCAAATGACTGAGTAGGAGTCTCAAAGAATTCTCCGTCCATCTCGACGTATCTGAAGGCCTGCACACTACTGACACTGTACTTTTCTTCTCCACACACCGTGACAATCTTACCCTTTATTGGATACTTCAGCTTTTGGTGGAGAGATGAAGCTACGGCACTTGCCTCATGAATCCAAGGGCGTCCCAGCAAGCATGAATAGGCAGGACGGATGTTCATCACGTGAAAGGTAGTGTTGAAGACTTGAGGTCCTATCTTGATAGGGAGAACCACTTCACCATGGACAACACTTTTTGCACCGTCGTACGCACGCACCACAGTATCACTAGGTTTCAATTCGATGCTCTTACCGTCAAGTTTATCGAGCACAGCTGTCGGCAGCACATTCAAAGAAGAGTCGTTGTCGACCAATACGTGAGATAAGGTGATCCCCTCACACTCAATGGAGATATGCAGAGCTCTATTATGATTCTTTCCTGCTGGTGTCAGATCAGCATCAGAAAAGCCTAGGCCATTGTCAACAGTCAGGTTGGCAACATAGTTTTCGAACTGATCGACAGATGTCTCCTGAGGTACATGGGCAGTCTTCAAGAATTTTATCAACGCTTTGGCATGAGATTCAGAAGATAATAACAAGGATAACATCGAGATCTTAGACGGAGTATGCCCCAGCTGTTCTACCACATCAAAATCACTCTTACGGATGATTTTCAGCATTTCCTCCACTTCCTGCTTGGCAACATCTTCAGTAGTAACTTCGACTGGTGTCCTTGACTGAGCAGGGTTGATCGCTGGTTCTTTTCCTCGAGTTTCAAGGACGGGAGGTGAGATTTCTGGAGAGAAGATCCTTCCACTTCGAGTAATTTTACTAGTCCCAACAATGTCATTAGGATTAGCAGAATTACCAACTTGCTTTACGCCATGGATGTAAACATCACCTCCATAATGCCACGGAATGGCTTTGCTGGAGGAATACGGTACTGGGCCAGGTGCAGTGATGATTAGGGGAGCTACCTTGGGCTCAGCAGTCATTTTCACAGGTACTCTAGTAGCGGTAATCTTCACTGGACCTTTGGACCTGGCAATCACAGATATTTCTTCCACAGGGTTTTCCACCTTAGGAATCTTTTCGAAGAGAATTGTACGATCGTCCATCAGCCGTTGAATACCATTCCTCAACTTCAAGCACTCGTTGGGTCGAAGTATGCAGAGATCGCAATTTTCAGCACAACCTGGAAATAAACCAGCTTGTACTAAATTCTTCTTGATGATCAGGAGAGGAGATGCTAAGTCAGCTACATTAGAAATGTGAGAATAGTCATCCACGGCATTAACAGTTTTGTCATGATTAGGCATAGGTGCAGTGATGACGTTAGGAGTCTCTGGAGGCTCAAATTCAATTTCTCCCGCTTCGATCATATCCTGAACCTTATTCTTCAATGACCAGCAATCGTTTGTATCATGCCCGGGGCTATCGGAGTGATATGCACACCTGGCATTGGGATTATAACGAGACGAAGTAGTGTTGGGTTTCGTAGGAGGATCTCTGAGGGTGATCAGATTTGCCTTTAGCATTCCCTGCAGCGCCTATGCCAAGGTCATATTGATCCTGGTAAACTGCCTTCTTGGCTTGTCTTGTTTGGGCTGGAAGTTTTGAGATGGCGGTGCTGCAATCGTAACCGCTCCAATGGTATGGTCACGATTTTTCTTGTTACGACCCTTTTGACCGTACATAACATTTGATTCATTCCTCCCCTGATAGGACCTTTTGGTGCTTGTAGAGGTAGCCGCCTGTATCTTTCCACTTCGGATGCCGCTTTCAACACGCTCACCTGTCAATATAAGTTCAGTGAAACCTGATGAAGAACTTCCCAATAGATGGCTGTAGAATGGGCCAGTCAGTGTGCCCATGAACATGTCCACTAATTCTCGGTCAGTCATAGGGGGTTTGACTCTGCCAGCCAAATCTCTCCATTTCTGAGCATATTCCTTGAAGCTTTCTTTGGATCCCATAGTCATATTCTGCAACTGTAGCCGAGTAGGCGCTAGTTCAGAGTTATACTGGTACTGTTTATAGAAAGTTGTTGCTAAGTCAGTCCAGGTGCGGATGTCAGAGCTCTCGAGCTGATAATACCATTCCAACTGTGTGCTAGACAGACTCTCTTGGAAGAAATGGATCCATAGCTTCCTATCAGTGGTATGCGGCTGAATCTTTCTCACATAAGCTCTCAGGTGCATCTGAGGACAAGACGCACCATCGTACTTAGTGAAAGTGGGGATCTTGAATTTGCGAGGAATGGTCACCTCGGAGACCAGACCCAAACTTTCGAAATCCAGACCGGGCGCCTTCTGACCCTCCATGGCTAGCATACGTTCTTCCAGCAACTTGTATTTATCATCTCTTGGAGAGTACTGTTCATTCTCGTAATCTTCATCGTCGTCCTCAGGATTGAAGAGATCAAAATCCTCCTCTCCTGAATCGTTTTCCGTCTCCTCTTCTGGACCATTCGGAATTCCAAACTTGACTCCCGCGGCCTGTCTTTTAAGCCTTCTTCCCGTGTTAATGTAACTCACAGCTTTCTTGTCTTTCTTCTTTTCGAGCAAAAGAGCCTTCAGTTCTTCCTGCCCCTTGGATAAGCTCAGCATCATCTCCTGGAATTGAGCATTCTGAGTCTGGAGATCTTTGACAGTTTGTTCAAGGTCCATTTTTTTGTTTAGAGGGAAGACCGTAAGAACATTGATCTTTTTAGAATACCTGCTATGCAATGTTATGTTATGCTATGCAATGTATGAAATGTTTTCAAGGACTTTTGGAATTTAACTTTGCGTACACCATCGAGAAAGGAACTTTTATTAATAATTTCTTTAATTAATGTTTATTACAAGAAAATAAAATAAAATACAATGAAAGCTCAAGTCTCCCAGGGACGGCTTCTTTTTGGGCGAAGATATGCGTTGAGTCTTCGTTCCTCATTAAGCTGGCTGGTGAGTTCTAACACTTTCTTCCTTTCAGCACAGAACTGAGTTTCAAAAGTATCCCTTTCCTCCCTCAACTGGATCCAGGATTTCTTTAACTCTTCAACATCGGTAGGCATATCTGGATAAGGAATGATCTGAGGAGTACCCCCTTCAACTCCTGGTTCAACAATCAATGGTCTGACTGCAAGATACGGCATGACAAGTTCACGAGCTCTTGCGCGTACCCATCTGAGATAAGGTTCCATAGGAATAGAGTTTTTCTGTCCTAAAGTGCCTCTTTTCACCATACCCCAAGCTCGTACAAATCTTTGACGAAGGCCTTGGGAATCGCTGTCATAGTCAAACACAATGCCTTGGATGATTATTTCATGTGGACCATCTCTTCGAGCATAACCAAACTGACGTAGGGCTAAGGCCGGGTTACAAGTGATACCTCCTCTTATTCCTAGGAGTGGCACATTGGGGAACTCGCCACAACGGTCAATGATGGTAACATTTTCCTTGAACTGAGGACACCAACAGATGTCTGAATGGGAGAGCGACATTATCCTTTGAGACCATTTCAAATTCTGCTCGTTCTTCAAGACTGATTGAGGAAGGTGCTAAATAAACCACCTAGACAATAGAGGTATGCAGCACATGAGAGTCCCTTGCCTTTTCATAGTACGGGTGTGAAGGGAATACAAAATGTCTCCAAGCAAGGTAGGCACAGGGTTATGAGTGAGAAATATCTTAATAGCATTCATATCTATGAATTGGTCTGGATTAGGAAATAACACCAACCCATAGATTAGTAATGCTAGAACATCTTCGAAAGCATGGACGTTCATAACTTTTAGGAATTCTCGGGCCTTATTCATCAGAAACTTGGCAAGTAGACCCTTAACTCCACTTCTTGTTACCCAATTAGTTTCAATGTCGGATTTTGTCAAGTGTAAAGCCATGGCAACTTCTTCAGACTTCGGAATCTTTTCTAAACCACTGAAAGGTGTTTGATCAAGGATAGGTATCCCCAACAGCCTAGAGAATTCTTCTAACGTGGGCACCAACTGATAATCTGGGAAGGTGAAGCAATGATGTTTAGGATCGAAGAACTGGAATAGAACCCTCATCATATCCTCTTTGAAACCAGTGGTAACCAAATTGAGGAGAGAACCATGTTTCTTGACGAACTGAGCCTGATCGGGAAGTTCTGACACTAAATCTTTGAGTTGAGGAGAGATGGCTACAAAATTGATCCGGATGGTCTTCCTGGAAGCCATAACCTGTTTAACCGAGCAAAGCTAAATCCCTAAGTCCTTGAAATGGTTAGTACAATGTCATGATGTTATGATGTTATGATGTTAAATAAGTAACAAGCACAAACAAGTCACACAACAATCATTCTTAGGTTTTAAGGCTTGCATGAGTTCCATAGGTAAGTACCCTCCCCACTGAAGTTTGGTTGGTTCAACCTGTCCTAGAATAGTAACCGGGTTCATAGAAGGATCTCAAATCATTGACCTTCCTTTAAGTCCACTTCAGTGCAACACCAAGTGGTTGACCGAAGCTTCCCTAAAGTCCAATCTCAAAGAGTGTAGTATCGAGTCTCAACCAACCCCAGTCGGAACCGAAGTCAGTTATCTCACTACTTTCTAATGGCTAAGATGAGTCAATTAGGGTTCTAAAGGTCTGGTTAATGCTTTGATGACACCACGCGGAAGCCAAATTTTTCCTCAAGTAAACATGAGGAACATCAGGACATCCAAAGTGTCACATTAACCGTAGCCATCATTTTGACCATTCCAGTATACGCCGGATAGTCGCGTTGATCTTTTGCTACTTACCTAAGGTACACTAGATCCGGGTGTAGGATCTTTCACTCAAGCATAAAATACCCAAGCAATCCCTTAAAAGTAAATCAGACAATTTAAATAAGTGATCTTGTTTTTAAGGTAACCTCTCTTTAAGTCCCCAGCAGAGTCGCCAGTTCTGTCATACGGTGAACTGACTTCGATGTGTTTTGCTTTGGAAAGCAAATGTCGCGGATAGCAAGAGTCGCCACCGACTTTTCTTTTATCCGATAAGGAAAGGTGGAAAAGAACAGGAAAGACCTTAATTAGATTTTGGGTTCGGGAGGTACATTATACAAAGGGAAGGTGTTAGCACCCTTTGTATCCATGGTTATCCATGGGCTCTTAATTGCTTGATCACTTATGTTTGAAAAAAGTGTTTGTGAATTGCCTAAAAATGTTTTGAAAAGAGAGTTTAACTTTGTAATGATTCTCGTGCGAATGTATACAAAGTATTCATCTCGTTTAATTTTGAAAGCGGTTTAGAAAAATATAACTTGGCAATGATTCTAGTATGAATGCATACCAAGTGGTGGTTTTCTAGAAGATGTTTTGCAAAATGTGATATGTGAAAAATGTTTTAGGTTGTGAGCCAGCAATTAAGAGTTATACCGACCCAAGGTCTTTATGGGTATTTCCTATCCTTAGGAGGGTAAAACTGTCATTGCTATTGAGAAGTAAGTAGTTTTATCCTTTTGGATGTAAAAGGGTCATCGTAGGGTCATCGATTGGTCATTGAAGGCAACATTTATAAGGATACCTTAGCGTTCGGAGGGACGATCATCATTTAACCGTAGGCTACACCGAAGGGTCATCGAGGGACAAAATCATATATTCGAAGGCAACATCCGAGGGACTATGATTTATTTTATAGGGACATGATGATTTAATCGAAGGGTCTTTGCTAAGTGGATCCCCACATTCGCGGGATATGACCATAATACCGTAATACCGTAAAGTAACAAAGAGAGATCCAAGATCCCATATTCAAAGGCCGTATCTTACAATCAATTAGGTAATTAGGAGGAATCCCCACCTTAAAATTAATACATTAAGCTCAATTAAGCAATTTAGGGTGGATCTTCGCCATAAAATTAATACATTAAAATCAATTGAGTAATTCAGGGTGAACCTCCACAAGGGTATCCCACAAATAAAGTGGAATACCTAACAAGCAATCTTTTCCTGGAATATGTGAACCTTTACAAAACTCAGCAAACATGTCAGAATACCAAATCAGGGGGTAATCGAGAATTACACCTCAAAAGAAATCACAACAGTAATGGGGTCAGGTAGACAACGCATGGCTAGTATGAAACATGAATGAAAAATCAGAACAGAAAAGTCGGCTACTGTCAGGTTCGCGGCTGCCTCGCCTAGCGAAGGCTCAGCGAATACTCGCTGCATGCTCGCTTAGCGATGTGCTAGCGAGCGGCTGCGGATTCTGGTTTTGATAACGGTATACTGTCGGCAAGCTTCACACTTTATGGCATTCATTACATAGATCACATGGTTAAACATTCCAGATATTCATACATACTTGAATTCATATGCAAAACTTAATACATTTTCATAAATTCAAACATAATGCCATATGCAAATTAAGAACATAATGCGATAATGGCAACGTAAACCTGTTTGCAATGGAATTGCAGCTTTGGATTGGCAAATCGGGTCGAATTGGGCGGAGGCAACCTTGGTGCGGATGAGCGGCCTTCAGGGTTTCTTTACTCGGAATTCTCTGAGTTGGTCTCCAGGGTTTCTATGCCAGGGTTTCTGTGCCAGGATTTCTGTCCGTCTTCGTCTGTCCTTTTTCGTGACTGAAGTGTCGGTATTTATAGTGATTGTGGTGACCTAATGGGCTCAGAATGAAGCCCGAAAATTCTGATATATCGTAAGCTTCGCTAGGCGAGCGTTGTAGCGAAGGGTTCGCTAGGCAAAGGATTTGCTCGCCTAGCGAGCAGGCCATCTGTGACCTAATGGGCTCAGAGTGAAGCCCAATAATTCTGGTATTTGCAAGCTTCGCTAGGCGAAGGAGTTGCTCGCCTAGCGAGCAAGCTAGTTTGGGCCTTTTTCTGGATTGGGCCTGTTGTGAGCTGGGCTTTTGTTCCTTTAAGGTCAGTGCCTTGCAGAGTAAGTTGGAGTGCTTCGAGAAATGTTTTTCAAGATTAATGGGCAAATTTTGGGGTATGACAGAGCCTATTTGAGTGTCCTCAATCATCAATTCATCAAGATTTGTGGTTTGGACTTGAGAAGTTGATCAATCAATTCATCTGACTATTTTGAAATCCACTCAGACATAACTTTTGAAGTGTTTGTCAAATGAAGATGACCCCAAGAGAAAACATGTTATTAAGAACCATATTACCAACTTTCATGTTCATCAAAAATTTATTTGAAGCTTGGAAGGTCATCATTCATTTCAAAACATTATAGGTCATTTTGACTAAAACCCTAATTTTAGGTTAACTTCCCAAGGACATAACTCATTCATTTTTCATGATTTTGAGGTTGGATCAAATTCCTTGGAAATTTTAAGATTTCTACTTAATTTGTTATGTTGAACAAATTTTCATAATACTAAAATAAATATATGTGATAATGCAAAACATTATAGGTCATTTTGGACCAAAGGCATTGAAATATGAAAAAGGTCCAACTTCAAGTGCCCATAACTTTCTCATCAAAAATCCAAATGATGCAAAATTTGATTCCAAATTGATTATCTTGAAGAGATATACAACTTTGGTGTTGAAGGTTTTGTCATTTTAGGCTTTCATCATTGAAACAGAAGGGCTTGAAGTTGGTCCATTTTGACAAAATTCTCATGCACATGTTTTGCACCTTGAACTTTATGACAATTTTCATTAATTTCCCAACTCCAAATTGATTTTTTTCAATATAACAATTTTTCCTCATGTCAAGACCTTTCCAACCATTACCCACAAGGCGATGTTTCAATTTGGTAAGAGGTATTTTCAAAGAGGAGAAGATTCATGTGCATTTTTGGAAACATTGTTAAAACTTCATGCACACTCCAATTCAATTGCATGTACACGTCCATTTCAGCTCAATTACATTTCAGCATGCCAAATCAATTGCATTTGGGCCCTCCATGCGCCTGTACAGGCCCATGCATGGAGGCCCTCATCACACATGCACATGAATTTCCCATGCTTTGCTTCAGCTTTCACTATAAATAAGCATGCTCAGCTTCATTCCAAATCAACCTTAAGGCGCCTTATATGCTGCAGAAGTGAATCCCCAAACCTCACCAAAGGAATTTTGCTCTTTCACTTCAACTTTTCAGATCCAATTTTCAACTTCCTTGGTTGATTATTGGACTTTAATTCCTTAGCCTTGCTCTATCTCCATCTCAAGAACACACTACAATCTAGAGTTGGAAGAGATCGTGCTTCATAGATCTGCATTTCAAAGGTTTCTATCCAAACTTTTTCAATTAAAAACTCACTGATCCTTGATCATTTCTTGTGTTTATTGGCTCCTCTGAAGTCCTCTCATAAGAGGCAATTGATTGGTGTGCTTAATTTTGTAAATTCATCAAGTTCAGTTTGAACTCCATTATTTTCCATCTATGATTTCTCTTTCTATAAGGATTTAGAGTGAAAACCAATGGCACAGGGGTGATGTACATCACCCCAACTTTCCAATGATATGAGGATCGTTTGTTTTGGTTAAGTTTTTCATACCTGCAACTTTCACCGGAGATGACCAGTTCGCCGGAGAAGACGGTGGTGAACACCACCGTCCCTGTTTCCAGATCTCATGTGGACCGTTGGATTGTGTTTCCAGTTTAAATCGTGGCCCTTGGATGTTATGACCTTTTTTAATTCATTATGTTTCTCGGTTGACTAGAGCCTATGGTGAGCGCGCGCATGTGGATCCTTGGATGTGCCACCTCATTTAATGAGGTTGATCCAACGCGCCTGGATTTTTTTGCATTTCTGATTTATTCATTTTATTTTCTTAATTCTATTTATTTCAAAAAATCATACCTCTTTCATTTTAAATCCAAAAAATATGGGACCAATTGCATTATTTCCCTTTTTAATTCTAGTTTCTGAAAATGATTTTTAATATTTTTTATTTTGTCATTTGATATTTTTTGTGAATCTTATCTTTTCTGGTTATTTTTAATTCATTTTAAATAGTTTCCAATATTTAAAAAATGCAAAAATATTTTGGTAACCTCTTTGAATGATGATGGATCTATGAAAAATATTCTCATCAATTTATTAATTGATTTGAGATTTATTGGAGATTTTAGTTCAATTAGGTTACTTTATATTCATTTTTAATTGTTTAAAAATAGTTTCTGGTTTCCAAAAATGCTGAAATTTTTTGTCAAACTTTGTTTGACCTTGTTGAACTTAAGATGATCCATTTGGACTTTTCCAAGTTGATTTGAAATGGATTTGAAGTTTGACCTTTATTTGATTATTTTAATTCAAGTATTATTTTAATTCTCAAAAATACCAAAAATATTGTATTTGTTTCTTGACTTCTAATTTTCATTTTCCTTCTGTTTACCATTGATTGACTTTGATTCCATTCATCTTTGGTCAATGTACTTTGCTTATTTCATTTGAATTTCAATTCATGTACATTCTTATTCATCTTCTTTTTTCTTTTTGATCAATGAGTTAAAGATTGGTGGTTAGCTTTGACATATGGAAGGCTTAACCTTCCTTGATTCAAATCTAATTCATCTTGATCATAGATCTAGTGAATGGCTTTGCATTGAGGATAGGTTGCTTCTTGGTCAAGCAAAAAACCTAAATCAATACAAGATCATTCTTCTTTTCTTTTGGCATGGCAAGTTGAAGGAGCTTGGCTTACTAGTCATGGTTTCTAACTTGTGTTTGTTGCCTATAGTTTTATTGACCAGCCTCAGATAGGTGTAACTACTACTTTAGTCCACTTACGATTGCTTAACATAGCGCTAAATTGCCTTATGGCACACTAACATTGACTATTAACACTAACTTTTAATTCAAGTCTTTAATTCTTGCAATTTACTTTAATGCAATTTAATTTCTTGCACATTAATTCATTTGCTTTTTCCCTTTGCTCACTTGAGCTCATGTTTATGTTAACGCAATTTGCCTTTTGCTCACTTGAGCACATAATTGTGTATATACTATTGTGCTTGTTTTGTTTTGATTGTGTAAACCAAATGCAAATGGACAAAGGACATAGATTTTAGGACTTTACCTATGCTAATGGAGTTTGAAGAGCAACTAGGCCTCATGCCTTTAGAATTCTATAAAATGTCAAAGAGCAATTAGGCCTCACGCCTTTAGAATGCTTAAAGCTTGAAGATGAACATTGAAAAGACCAAATTCTAAACTCCCTTTTGTCCATTCTTTATTTGTTTTGTGGAACTTTTTGATTTGTGTGTTCTTGTGCTAGGGATCCCAAACTTGAGCCAAGTAGAAGAACCATTGCCATGAGCATCCAAAGTGAGAGATACAAAAGCCATTGGAAGATTCCTAGGAGCTTGATTTATGTGCTTAATTGCTTTAGTTATTTGCTTATTATTTGCTATTCCAAAGGATGAGAGCTACTTGGATCATCATTATGATCTCAAGAAGGGAACTCCATTATGGTTTTATTTCTCTTCCTTCATCTTTGTATGTTTAGGACTTAGCCATTCTTCTTCTTCCCTCCACTCTAACCCAAACCAAACTTTTGTGCAAACATTAACATTGTCTTCAAAATTAGAAACCTAAGCATTATGCTTTTGATTTTCCAAACTTCTTTTCATAACACTTATTTGGAATTTAATTCTAAGTCAACTTTGACCTTACTTTGTGAATACTTTTTATTGGTGAATACAACTCACTCAATTGTTTTTTGTGGTTTCAATGGCCACTTTCGCCAAAGCTTTTCATAAACTTTAGCTATTAGGTTTGAGTTATCCTAGAGGATGATATAATACTCACCTATATCCTTAGTGATGAACTATAAGTCTTCCATGCTTATTTTAGGGTTAACCCCTCACTAGCATGTTGAAGCTCTCCTCACATGGTGGATTTGTGGTTTTAGGTTGAGTTTTCTCCCTTTGATAACAAAAGACCTTAAGGCTTTTGACCAATCAATTCACCAACTTCTTTTGAGATTTTTACCCTGAACTACGAGGTTTTGATCCTAATCTTTTTTTTAGATGGTACGTAGGCAATGGGTTTATCCATTCAAACACAAAAATTATAAATAATTTGTATATTCTTCTCTCATCTCCCCAATCATGTTTGCACAAATATTTTTCACAAATATCAACCTACCTTACAACAATTGTGAAAACAGCTCCCTTAGAGTACTAAGGGTGTTTTGGGTGCTTAAAACCTTCCCATTGCATAACCAACCCCCTTACCTAGATCTCTGACATTTTTATTAGTTTTTGATTTGATAAATCTTCTCAGTTTTTGTTTGCTTTCTAACCCTTCCTTTGGATAAATAGAAGTCTGGTGGCGACTCGAATTGTAAGATTTACTTTTGATTTAGTAAATAAATCTAAAGGTAACGAATACCCCGCTACAGGTAGCTTTAGTAACTTCTTCAACAAGCTTCTTCACCAATTGACCAAATACTTCACGGGAAACATCAAATTTCATCATCTTATGCATATATGATCTCCCATGAGTCCCAAAAGTCAAGAGAATTGCAAGTTAGCAAGTTGGTTGATGGTGGTTGACCAGAGGAATTCATCTGATCAAAATGGGGGTTCCCTAGACCCTATCTTCTACAATTTTCATCATATGAAAATGATTCCAAGATAAAATTTACTCTAAATTACATTCCAAACAACTTTAATGTTGAGGTCTAGAGCTAGTTTTTCTTGGAAAATAATCTTTCATGTTGAAAGATTATAGGTCATTTTGTCTAAACCCTAATTTAAAAGTCAATTTCCCAAGGTCATAACTTGCTCAATTTTGATGAGATGGAATATTTCCAAGTTTCACAATCAAATTCAAGGTGTTTACTTCAACTTTTATGTTTGGAGGAAGAACTAAATCAACTTTTATGAGCATGTGATATGAGGATACATTATAGGTCATTTTGGACCAATACCATTGAATAAGTGATTTTCCTCAAATTCAAAAATGCATAACTCATTCATCCCAAATCCAAATGAGGTCAAATTTGTGACCATTTTAAGGTTTTTGAAATAGATACAACTTTTATAAAGACACTTTTCTCATTTGAAGCTCACATAAAAAGTTAGCCAATGTGGAATAATTGAACATATGGCTTGAAACTTAAAAAAAATTAACATGTTGAAATTTCCAAACTTCCACCTCAAAATTCATCATGATACAACTCCAAATAGAAAGTGTTCAACATATGAGTTGTTCCTCTTGATCTAACCTTTCCAAAGAGTCCACATTCATTCATTTTGGACAATGTTTGAGGGGTCTGCACATGGTCTGAACATGCCTGCATCAATTGGCAAGGATCAATCTTCAAACATCAATACACTTTTGCCTTGCATTACAATCCATATTCAAACTAAATCTCACTTGCATTTGGACTTAATTGAGTTGCTTCATGGGCATGTGCACGCCCATGCAAGCATGCACTTCACTATGCAAAATTTGGAAGTATTTTGAAAGGTGCAAATATCATTTGCATTTGCTATAACTAGAGGTCCATTGCATCAAAATGAAGGACCCTTGCGCACCAACTTTGCCTCCCACATTTGAAACCCTCACAATTGAAAGGAAAACCTAAGAAATTTCACTTGAAATTTGAGTTTGAATCTCACTGTTTAGATATTCAAAAAATCCAGGATCCAAAGCCTTGTACCAATCCTAAGCTACTTCTGCAAGCTTCTTGAGCAAGATCAATCATGATTTGAAGCAAGAGAGATGAAGTTCTGCACAATATTGAAGGTATTTTTCCAGATTTTTCTTCTCTTCGATTCTCTCTCAATTCTCATCAATTCTCTTGGATCCTTGGTTGTCTGAAGTCCTACCAATGTAGGCAAGAAGATTGAGTTGCTTTGAGGTTAAATCGAAGCAACTCAGTTCATACACCTCAAAATCCAACTCCATGTATCTCTCAATATACTTGGAGTTAGTTTGAATTAAGGCCAGATTCATGATCAATGCCATTTTTTCTTTAAGATCGTGTCCTTCTTTTTCATTTTTGTGATGGTGATGAAAGAACCAGTCCGACCAAGGTCACCTGAAAAGATGACCGGGAATTTGCTCCGGCGATGTGCTGGACACGTTCTGAGCCATTTGATCATTTCAAATTATTTTAATCCTGAGTGCTCTTTGTGATTATCATTGGTGTAGCGCGCTGACTCGTGTGCTTGGTGGAACGCGTGTTTCAGACCACTCGATCTGCCACCTCAATTAATGAGTTTTTTTTATTAATTGATTTTCATTTTATTTCTTTTATTTTCATTAACTCATATTAAATTTAATATTAATCCAAAAAATATGAGAGTCTCACCAAAAAAATTTAAATAAAATCCTCTTTCATTTTCTTAATCAAAATTAATTTTTGGATCATTATTAATATTTTTCATGATTTAATTGATTTTGTGAATATTTTTAATTGTTTAAAAATACTTTTAAGTTTTCAAAAATTTTGAAAAAATTTCTCCAAGGTCCTTTGACCTTGTTTGACCTATGATAAATCTCATGGTCATTTCTTTGGTGTTTTGATGAGGTTTTAGGAAATTGACCAACCATAATTTAATTTAATGCATATTTTCATGATTTTTAATTATTTAAATGCCAAATTAATTGTGTAGAGCCATTTTATTTGACTTTGTGAGTTTGACTTATTTTGTTGGGCCTTGGTCAAGGTTGATTTGACTTTGCTACGTTAAGAGCATTGGATTTAGGGAATTGATGAAATGTACATTCCTCCCCCAAAATGAATGAATGATCTTAATTTGGTAAAAGTCCTCCTTTGACCAATTTGTGTTTGATCCATTCCCCCTCCCTCCTCATCTCATTCCCCTTCTTTATCCATTCATGTCATGGACCTATGATATCTCTATATCTTAAGGCTAGTTGATTGCAAAATCAACATAAGTATGGATGAGACTAGGTCCCTCACTTTGCATATTCTTTTTTGTGTATGGTATGTTTCATGAGCATAGTCCATTATATTATGTCTCTAACATGCATTAACACAAAAATTCTATTGCCCGACCTCAAATAGTTTTGACTTCTACATAAGTCCAATTATGATTGCTTAACATGACGCAAAATTTTGACACAAAAGGCATAACATTCTAGTTAATGAGATTGTAAGTCTCCCCTCTTTCATGGTATTGTGTGGAAACTTGGCCTTATTTCCTTCCTTTGGAAGATGTCTTGGTTCAAGGATTCATGGTTGTGATAAATGGGTTAAGTTTTCTCAAAAGAAAAGCAAAAGCAATACTAACTTCTAATTAATTAACAACTAACATTTAATGCAGTTTAATTTTTAAGTCTTATCACTTGCAATTATTCATACCATTCAAGTTGTTTACTTTAATGTCATTTTCACTTTGTCCATTTGGACCATATTTTGTGATATATTGTGTTTGTATATACTTGTTTGATTGTGCGGTCTTTTGACCTTAATGTACATAATAAGAACAAAAACCCTAAAAAACATCTTGTGTGGACTATTGTTTTGATCTGAGACTATTGGACTTAGAATTTAGGAAACACTCCCCATGAAAAGGACTTGGCCAATTCCAACTTTTATGAAACCAAGTGCTTGTGAAGTGAACATTCATATGATATAACTTTGAAGTTCCATTTGAGTTCATTTGCAACATGGTCATTGTGAAGTTGTTATTTTGAACCTATGACGTATGCCATCTTTTGAAGCTATCTGATACATGGGAAATTTTGAAGAAGATCATGGAGTTGCTAAGCTTGGATGTGGCTATATTTATTTGATGCCTTGCTCTTCAACTTTCTATTTTATGCATTTTTTGTTGCTTAATTCTAAACTCCAAGGGAAAGTTGCATTTCTATATGACATTCTTGTCTATTGGATTGCATCCCATTGGTCAGATCTTTTCAACTCTCAACTTTTAAATTTGTTCTTAAGATTAGTCTCTTCATCTCCTCCCCACTTCTTTAATTTCAAAATCTCTCCATCCTTTTAAAAAATCTTCTTTGCTTGTAATTGTTTTCTAAACATCGACCATATAGCAAATTAGAAACTTTTGCCTTATGCCATTGCATTTTCAAACTTTTTCTTAATCAAACTTGTAAATAAATTTAACTATACTTGACTTAAAATTTCAAAATCTAAAAAATAACTAACACTCATTCAAACCATTTTTAGGCCCTTGTGCCTTTTAAACTTAAAATTTTGTTAAAAGCAATAAACTCACTTTGAAATTGATACCATGAACTACGAGGTTTTGATCCCTCATTCTTATGTTGGTACGTAGGCACAAGTCTGAAGGTCTTGTCAAACACAAAAATATAATTAATGAATTATTTTCTCATTCCTCCATTCTATTTATTGCAAATATCATTTTGTACAAAAACACATATGCACACAAAAAAGGGCTCCCTAAAAGTACTTAGGACACTTTGGGTGCTAACACCTTCCCTCTGTGTAACCACCCCCCTTACCTGTAATCTCTGACATTTTATTAGTTTTGATTTGAAAACTTCTTATCTTTGGGTTTTGTTTGTACTTTCCCCTTTTCCTTGGAAACAATAAAAGCGCGGTGGCGACTCTTGTTTTATTGACGTCTAGCTTATCCATAGCTTGATAATCATGAATTTACCGCTACACCAACCAAAAATATCCTAATAGCATTAACATCAACAAATTTGTCAATGTTGGGGAACAAGATCAAACCATAGATGAGTAAGGCAAGAATATCTCCAAAGGCGACTATGCTACTAGCATTGGCAAAAGAAAAAGCTTTCTCAATCAAAAAATTTAAAGTCATCCCTCTGATACCTCCTTTGACAGTGAGATTAGCATCTATGTTAGATTTCCTCACGTGAACAGCTTCAACAATAACTCGAGATTTAAGAATTCCTTCCACCCCACTAAAAGAAACTTTATTAGAAACTGGCATACCCAAAAGATAAGCATACTCCTCCATGGTAGGCAACAACTAATAATCAGGGAAAGTGAAGCATCAGTAAACTGGATCATAGAACTGAACCAGAGTACAAACAAGACCATCCTCAACATCAATAAATAGAACAAACAAAATTCTTCCAAAACGATTTCTGAAATCCATAGAATCATCCACAAAATATTCTATCTTACTTAATTCCATGAGATTGGAACATCTGAAACTGTATTTCTGAGTGTTCCTTCTTCCAATATCCATGGTCACAATATTTGTGATGTTTGCAAAGAGAATCTCTAAGTCCCTTGAAAACTGAAAAAATGCTCTTGAATGTAATGAGTGCCTGATACAACAGCCACAAATAAGATCCCACAAGGCACACAAATAAGATCAAAAGATCTGGAGTCAGGAGCATGGAGCCAAGGCTAAGAACCAACCCATAATGTATGTATTAATGGTATAACCACATGTAGAACAAGGTTCTAAAAAGTTCCTAGAGTCATAACTCCATCTTTTGGATATTACTGGCTTAAACGACTACTCGTCAACCAATAATATTCTCAAGAGAAACTCGTCCAAGTGTAGTATCGCGTAACAACTAATTCAATTCTACACTTGAATAAGCACCGCACTACATCCTAAAATGCCAAGATGGGTTAAGGGTTATAAGTTCCTCAGCTTCTCAGGCAACCAGATCAGAAAAAGTAATGCCAACTATGACTACTCATGTGAGATCAATAATCCCAAAGGGGCCTCCACTATACGAGGGATCTCAAGTCAACTTATTAAGGATTAACTCCATGTAAGCCAAACAAGAATATATCACCCTTCTATCATAAGATCTCTCAAGTCATTTTGTAAAAAATTTGAGTTTAAGTTATTGATTAACTTAACTCGCAAAGAAAGAGTCGCCACCGCGCTTTTGTTATTTCCAAAGGAAAAGGGAAAAAGTACGAACAAAGCCCAAAGAAGTTTTTAAAATAAAACTAAATAAAAAGGGATAAGGGTTTGGGGGTTAGTTATGAAAAGGGAAGGTATGAGCACCCTAAACATCCATGGGACTCCATGGGAACCTCTTTGAAAATATGTACATTTTAGTTTGAAAAAGGTATTGTTTGCAAAAGATTGGAAAGATGGGGAAAGAAGTATTTTTCTTAATTTTTGTGTTTGCCAAGACTTTTGAAGTCCCATTCCTACGTACCAACGAAATGCAATGGGAGATCAAAACCTCGTAGTTCATGGTAAAAATATCAAAGATGTTTGTTTTGATTCATTTTTTAATGAAAAATCATTTTGTCATTTTAAGGAGAATACACAATTGGTCACCCACAAGTATGAGAACTTGACATCACCATGAGAAGGGCTTCAACTTGGATAAAAATCCACAAGTATGCCACTAGCTCTCTTATATGGAAAAGAACTATCATCAATAATATGGGGATAGGAGAATTATATCTCAACTATTGAAATGACTCATGTCTAAACTTTGAGAAAAAATTTAAAAGGAAAAGTGCACAAAGGGCACAAAAGAATTTGAATGAGTTATGCATTTTTAAGTCTTTTTAAATTGGTTTGAATATGCTTAAGATGGATTAGCATTTATTACGAAAAGGTTTTGAAAATCACTTGACAAATATCAGGGTTTATTGAGAAAGTGGTTCAAGTTCGAAAACAAGAAGATTTTTGAAAAGAGGGAGAAGATTTGAAAATTAAAGAAAAGAGAGGAGAAGAATATCATATCCTAGAGCATAAAGTAAAATCTATGGAGGAAAGATCTAACCAAGAGATAGAAAGATTTATAACATAAGTCAAGCAAGAATTCCCTCCTTTGGATTAAGCCTCAACCAAGCCCAATAAGCAAAGAATAATCATGCATCACATGAAACCAAAATAACCAAGACAAGTCTTCACAAAGAAGTCCAAAGTCAAAAGTATCAGGTGAATCCCAAGGTCTCAAATCACAATCTCCCAAAGCAAAGGTCAAGGTCCTAGCTCTAAGTCCATAACTCCATAACAATGCTAAGGCCGGTAACCTCAAGTCCATAAATTAAGAGAACCAAGAGTTTTTAGGGGGTTTTCTTTATTAATGTATTTTACAAGGAAATGAAAGTCCCAATGGACAAAGAACGAATAACATAAGCCATAAAACAATATGATATGAGATGATAAAATAAAAGCATAAAATAAATGACATTAAAATAATGTTAATATAATGAGATGTTAGTAAATTATATTAGTGATAAAAAATGAAAGATGGTTTGGTCATTTTTTGGAGAATAATCAACTATTCACCCACAAGCATGAAAATATCAACCTATACATCACCATGAGAAGGACTCTAACTTTGATAAAATCTACAAGTATGTCACTAACTCTCATAAATGAAAAGGGAGCAATATTTTCACATAATATCATGAGGAGTAGGAGACTTACAATCTCACATATGAAAACGCATTACTTTCGGGACAAATTTAGCACTATGTTAAGCAATCGTAATTGGACTTATGTTGAACTCACAACTATCTGAGGTCGGCCAATAATAATGTTAGTGTTAATACATGCTAGAGAAATGATATGTAAATCATTCTCCTAAAGCCATGCCACAAAAAAATGATCAATCACAAAGGCTAGGAGGATGGTCTATTACTTCAATCCATACTTCATAATGCTTAGGACAAACTTCTGCATCAATCCAAAGTACCTTAAATGATTCATGATCAAGTAGGAGGTAGATTTGAAATGATGAAAGTTAATCAAGTACCAATCCATACACAATGAAAAAGATGAACACAAGCCATACATTTGATATTGAGGAAATAAAGACATGAAGAAGAGGGAGACTAGAGAGATCACGCCCAAATTGGATCAAAAGTTTGATCAAGTCATCATCAAAATCAACAATCCATTATAGTGGATTAGGGTTTTCACCCATAAATATCCAAGATTCATTGAGTTTAATGAGACAAATGGTCCAAACCATCATGATCCAAGGCCAACAAAAGTAAACAAAGGTAAAAAAAAACATTAAATTAAATTAAATTAAATGAAATAAATATGCACTAAAAGAATTTTTAAATGAACTTTAAAATGGAAATAAAGTGAAAAATCCATAAAGTCCTTCAAAACACCAAATAAATGGCCAAGAAAATTATGGAAGGTTGGAAATAAAATAAGAAGCATATAATAATTTTTTCAGAAATTAAAAATATAGAAAATTATTTTTAAACCAATTAAAACAAAGGAGAAAATAGAAATTCCATGAAAAATAGAAAATCAGTAAAATAAAATATGGAAAAATAAAAATCAGATGGATAAAAATAAAAGACAATTTTAGAAATTATTTTGGGATTTTTTGGATGTAAAATGAATTTTCTATGAATTTTAAAATAAAATGAAATTAAAAATGAAAATAGAAAAAGAATAAAAAACAGAAAAAACACGGAGCATTGGATCAAGCCTCATTAATTGACATGGCAGATCCAACACTCCTTAGGTTAGGGTGCATGATGGGATTTAGCTGAAATGAAACACGGAATTGGATTTAAATTGAACCAATCAGAATATTTAATTTGTCCAGCGTGTCTCAAACTCAGATGACCTGAGATAAACTCCAGTCGTCTTATCAGATGGTCCTCCATCGAAGTTTCATTATTTGGTAAATTCAGAACACAAGACGATCACTAATGTGATCACCTCTTCATCACGAATTCAACCTCATGCTCTAAATCCATTTATCTAAATTGAGCACGGAGAATTTCAGAGAAGTTTCAAAAGCAAGCAAGCCACAAAAAATTAAATTAAATGATGAACATGGTCAATCAACACCATATAAGTTAGGGGAAAGCATCAGAGAGTGAAAGACTACATTGTGGTGACTTGTTTGAGTTTAAATGGTGCTCAAAACTACCTTGTGCAAATGCTAATCAGAAGTTGATGAAGCTCGATCTGGTTAGAGCATTTCAAAAGGTCTCAGAGCTTGGGAATTATTGCAAAAGTTTCAGAGGATGCCGAAGATGCTAATGGAATCAAGAAATTGGATTGAAATAAGCTGGAATTCAAAACACGATAGTTGAACTTTTCTGGAAAACTTTAGGTTGCAACAGGGGTTTCTTGGCTCTCAAAAGCTTAGGAATGAATGCAGTAGCTTCCTCTATTTATAGGGAATGTATTTGGATCCAAATACGTGTGAAATCATACTTAATTCGTGCAAAACGAATTTGATCATAATTTGAGAAAAGTGTGACTTGCAATCTATCAAACTCAGCCAAATGATGCATTTCAAGGGTCAATTAACTTCTGGAGACTTGGTTAAACATGCTTAAGTCCAAAACACATGATGATTTGGCTTGAAATTGAGATTAGTAAAGTTCAAATTTCGGGCACTAGTGATTTCTTCAATTCTAAGTCACCATGTTCAATTCAATGAGGCACCTTGCTTACGAGGCTTTTTGGTCCCATTCTTTTTGCAATAAGCTGACGTCATAACAAAGATAATAATGTGCCAAGAAAGGTTGCATTTGGATGCTTGAGCATAAAGTTATGGCATATTGAAGTTGGCACGAAAACATGGTCATGTAACATAGAAACTTCTAAGTCCCAAATGCTTGAAAATGATCTATAATGTCTCAATAAATTCCATGGCCTTCCAAGCATATTTTGACTTTGATCCTTGAAGAAACTTTGGAGAGTGAATCACAATTAATATTGTGCAAAAAGAATTATCCTCAAATGTTGAAATGTGAAGACGTTATGAATCCTGAAAGTTGAAAAAAAGTCACTTGAAAATAGGTCAAATTTCACTAAGTCTACAAATGACCTATAATGTCTAAAACTTTTGATGATCCTCCAAGCATAATTGGATCTTGTCATGTAAAGAGAAGTTGTATAGGACATTTAGAACAGTCATATGAAAAAAGAATCATTCAAAAATATCGAGAATTGAAGGATTTGTGATCCTTGGAACTTGAACTTCAAATGTTGACTTTTTGGTCAAACCATTTGGAACAAGCTTGTGCACTTGGACTTTTCTTGCATTCCAAAGCACATGGATGATCATATGAACTCAAAATAAGGTGTCCTTGAATTTCTCTTTATTAGATTTCTCAAAGCTTGAAGTATTTTGGTGAAGAAGGGATGGAAATAAACACATGAACCTTTGACTTTTCTTCAGAAGTAAACAACAAAACTTTGATGTACTCTTGATCAAAATGAGATTGAAATGTGCTTTAGAACCTTAGAGATCATGAATTGAAATATAGCCCCCTTTGAGAATAAATGGTTGGCCACACTTGTTGAGGAATCAAAGAAAACCTAACTGAGGAATCATGCTTGATACTCTTGATGAAAAGCCTTACCTTCCATAATAAACTTAAAGAAAACAAGACATATTTTTGCTATTTTGATTAGTGGTTAGATAAGAAATGGACATATAAATACAAAGGTAAAATACCAATAAATAGGTGCTTGATGATCCCTACAAAAGGCAAACCCACAAAGATGAGAGGGAGAGGACCAAGAGGTGATCATGTTTGTATGCAAGGATGCAAATGATATGTGGGATCTTAGGGTTAAAAATTAGGGTATGATAGGATCCATGGAGCGGGAGCCGTCACCTGCACTTTTCACCAAAGGTTGAAGTTTATAATAGATGATAAGTTAATAATTGTCGAATAGGAAAAGGATATGTTTATTAGTAACCTCTCATCATTCAGATACATTGAGACAAATCGAGAAACATTGCAGATACCTTTCCAAGCTTTCGAGATTGCAGCAGTCATTCGAAGAAGAGAGGATCCCAAGGAAGAAAAGTCAGCCTCGCCATGGGAGAAAATGTCAGAATTGATCAAAGGTAGAGATATGTTGGGTTGGGGTAAGCTGTTGCACATTCCTGAGAAAACAAATCGGTTCGGGATGGGTTACAAATCGACTAATATGGGGTCTCTAAAAACAATCAAAGGAAGTTCCATACTCTCCAAGACATTTTCCACAGTGTTGGGTACATGGATGGATATCACGTGGTTGTAATTGAAGAAGATGAAGGGACACCTAACTTAGTATGATGTTGTTCACCAGACACTATTCTCAACAAGTGGAAGGTCATTGAGATTCTGGAGATAATTTCGATTTCAAAGTAATTTATTGTTTTTAATAATAAGTCATTTGCTTTTCCCAAGGCAAAAAGACAAGCTTTGTAGGACCTCCATTTGTTTTAACGACTTATTTATGAATAAAATTGCATTTTGTTTTCATTTAAGATTTTTTCCTTTCATCTTAAGTTTTCTTTTTCAAAAAAAAATGGCAATAAATCTTCCATACACTTTCATTCTTAGCATGCCATTCCAACAAAAATATAATAATAAGAAAAATCTTCCTCGTGCATATTAAACAATGAACCTATTGAAAACAACATTACTATAATCCCTTACGACTTCAAATTCCCGATTAACCAAGCGGAAGAGGGCGATGAGGATGATTGCGAGCTTCCTGAAGAATTAGCCATACATTATTAGGGTTTAATCAAGATCATACCAATTTTTCTTCATTAATTAGTCATATTTAATATCTCAAACTAAATTAACTATATCATTTAATTTAATTTCTAATTAAATTAATTATAATATTTTTCCAATTAATCAATTAACTAAAATCAATTCGACACCTTCAAATTTTAAGTCATCTGCCCTTGTGCATTGATGCATTTACAAATTCAAACATTTGTCCACCCCCGATGCATTGAAACTTTCAATAATCTAAAAAACAATCAAAGAAACAAACATTTTCTATAAGAGCTACGGTGCTCTGATCCTTTATCAAGCATGGAGGTATGTAGGTATAGAGTTGTAACACTCTAGCGAGTACAATAACCAAAAACATGTTCTTTGTCCCTTTTATCAACATTTTCTCTTAATCACAATATTATTCCTTGTAAATAATTACCTTAAACAAATAATAAATAACATAAGCAAACTTCCCTTAGACAAACACACTAACCATAAGATTAGAGAAGGATTCCATTGAGTATAATGAAAGTGAGGGGTGTCTCACACCTTCCCCTTGCTTAACGACTCTCAAACCATAGTCTCTCACCCTTAACTATATATTTTATCATTATTTCCATTTTCCTTAGGAAAAAATAAAGGATGATAATGACTTTGTAATTTTCCAGCCACGACAGACAGTAACACTGGTGTATAAATCGATGAATTAGGATTCACACATGTCGATCTTTGAAAGAAAACTTATAAGAACAAACCATTCATTATGGCAACTCAAGAAAAACAAGTTTTTCATGTCACTGGTCCTTCTAACATTATATGGTCAATTGTTCTTCACGGAAAATATCTTCCTAATTTTATTGATGAAAATCAATATTTTAATTATTAGCCCCCTTGTTTCACAACAGTTGTACGTCCTTCATCTAAAGAAAATGATTCAGATGATGTGCATGTTATTCGTCTTGATCATAGAGAGGGGTTATAGGGGTTATGGGAAAACTAGTAAATAAATGTTTTATATCACTTAGTAATTTATAATTATTATTTTTTCTCATTTTAATTCTTTCTACTAAATATTTAATGTTGTTGATGATTATCCTAATTGGTTTTAAATGTCGTTCAAATTATAGGTGATTAACTATCAATAATAAATCTTAGCATATAACTTTTGGACAACGTACAAGAGTTTCCAGTTTGGTTATTGCTTTTGTTTGTTAATCATTGTTTTTTGTAAAATTATAAGGTGTGTTCCATTTTGACTTTGTATTTGGTGTAAACAATTAATATTTGTGGTACAATGTTTTTGTTTGAGATATTGGCAAAATGTACAAGTTTTTCTTTCAGAAATTTGAAATACATGGTTCTATATTATATGATATAGTTTTGTAATAAAGGTACAAACAGAACTATTTAAAAACTGAGGTAAAAATATTACACTATTTTGGGTTTACTCAAGAATCGAGATTTAATATTGGATGCATCATCCAATTCTAAAACTAAATAAAAAATTGCAGATGATGAAAATCAAACTCATGTGCAAATAACTTTACCCCTCGGTTATTCAAAAACTAAGGGGTAAAGTTGTCACTTTTCATGACGTCATTCATTACCTCGCCTCTATAGTCGGGGTTAAATGCATTCAATGGCATTTACTATAAATGGCGAAATCAACATTCAATTACATTTACTCTGATTGCCAAAGAAATTAATTCATGATGGAAATATAACCATTGAAGCACACATAACATTAGGCAGTTTGTTGACCATTGAATTATACTAAATTGTACTATCTGTTTTTTACCATTGAATTAATATGCACTTCAATTAAAAATGGTATGTTATGATACAAAAAAAAAGATAGAGATAGAGGTATTCAATCCGTCTCTTTCATGCGACACTCCAGTTGGATCCAACATTGATACACAAGTTGTACTTGCAAGAAATAGAAGAAAATTATCATAAAATAACAAAAAGACAAACAAAATAATTTAACTATAAATGATTCTCATTTTTCCATAAACAGTTCCTCAAAAAATTCATATTTGTCTCAAATTAGATCAATCATGACCAGTAGATTTTATCACTTGTTGTAGCAGACCGAAACACGAATTTGAATTTTCCCCAACACTTAATCCATATATTGGGTATATGGGTTATACGTTCATTGGATGAATTACTGGATGTACCATAGGAATCAAAGGTTGAAGTCCATACATTTGAGGGATTTGTCTGTTTATTCCTTGTAACATCCATATGTGTTGCCGTTGTCACATTAGCGCCATGGTATTTTAGTGGATCTGAATATTTCTTTTGCATACTGCTTTCACCATTGCAACTTGTTTTTCTTTTCTTTTTCTGTTTCTAAAACCAAATTATTATTTTAATACAAATTGTAACACAATATAATTAATAAAATATATTATATCGTATGTCCCAAAAAGATCTAATACCTTCTCAATTTGACTTAAAGAATCAGTTGACAACACCGACTCCAACTCAACATTTTATTCAAATGTCACATTTTCTATACCCTGTAAATTATACCATAACAACTACTATGTTTAATAAAAAATAAGACATTGACTCTAACAATCATATCATAAGTTATTGAAATTACCCAACAATTCCTCGCATTATGAGTTGTACTACAATCATATCCTGGCAGCTTTTGTGTCATTCTTTATTTTCTTTGGAGCACCTTTACTCTTCACTATCGTTGGATCACCTACTGATAACTTTTGTGTCCCAATAGGATCGCCGGTACTACAATACTTTTTTTTTAAATGTTCATAATATCATCCATTATTTCCCCATAAACACCATTCCTTTTTGAAGTTTTTTTTGCCAAAAGTAGTAAAAGCATAACAATATGCACTAAAACGAGCTTGCTCAATCAAATTCGAATCAATTGTACCATTACAATCCATGTTCAAATATTCAATTTTGGCATCCTTGGTCCTGCGCGACAAAACCAAACTTCTAGGAATGTGATCAACATGTTATTCCGTTATGACATAAAACATATGAGAACATGAAAGCCCATGATAATCAAATAACCTAAACAAACATTGAAATGTTAAACCATCATAAATAACTTCTCTTTCATATTTGTCTTGACAATATTTTGTCAATGTATAAATATTCGTATCCCCGCTAACAAATAGGTTCTTAACAATCAATGCACCAACCTTCATAATTTCATCTTTAACTTCTTTGAAAATCTCTGCCATATAAGTTTAAGCGACTTTGCTCTCAATCAAACGCATATGAGTTGTTAGCACAAGTTCTGAAAACTTTGATTTGAAATCAACAACCAGTTCATTGTTTCTATACTCTCTTAAAGCCTACTAAAAAATGCATAAATTTAAAAATAAAGCCTTTCTTCCTAACATAACTCTTTATTATTGCATTAACAACTTCACATTGAGACATAGTTCTTATACGTCCAAAAACAGTTATCACGTAGATATGCAGTTTCCCACAGTGACTTTTTATCATACGTTTTGGCAACCCAAGGATTTCCATCAAGTTTATTTTCAAACTCTTCAAATTGATTCTTTGTAAAATCTGAGTACTTGGCATTTTTAAAGCCTTCCAAAAATTATAACTTCTTTACATTTTCACCTACATTCTTATTCAAATGCCCAGCACATAATCGATGGGTCACATTGGTAGAATCCTTTTTTATAGCCTCCCTCATAGTCCCATCTTCATCTGTTACAACTGCTTTTAAGTATTTATCTTCCATGCACTCTAAAAAACACCTTAACTACCACTTATACGTCTATGTAGTTTCACCTAATAACAATGCAACACCAAAAATAACTGTCTGAGAGTGGTGGTTACACCCTGAAAGTATAACCAATAGGCAGTTGTATTTGTTCTTCTTGTAAGTTGTGTCGAATGCAACCACATCGTCAAAACAAAAATAGTCAACTTTTCTGCTCCCATCAGCCCAAAAAAGAGACTTCATTCTTCCATCATTGTTGACTCAAATTCATCATATAAATTGGGATCAGTAAATGACTTTACATTTATATAATTTAAAGAAGAGGCAACATCACCATCTTTACTAATAACACACATATTTTTATCAAAGTAAGTGTACATATCCTTCTTTGTAACCCAACACCAACATATCCACCCTTATGAGCAACCATGTACCCCATTATATGAAAAGTTCTAATTCCATGTGATTGAAGACCATCAATTTGAGCTCTGGCTACTTCAGAAATTTGACGATAAATGGGGTATAAGTGAAAAAAACTAGATAGGTTAATTCATGGTTATGACCCTCTTTAAAAACTGACACTACATATCTATCATTTTTGGCTTTGTAGTGCACATGAAGCCTAGTTGCGCATTTAGTATGAGTCAAACGTCTATAATCTTTATTATTAACTACCCTACATAAGTGTTTCTTCTTTCTTAAACCATGTTTATTTTATACAAACTTCCTAATTATTGCTTTTTTGTAACCTTTAGGCCTTCTACTCCTAACATCATTTTTCCTAATGGCAAAGCCTTTACATTTACCATACCGATAATAAAATTCATAAGCTTCATCAACAGTACCAAATTCTATAGCACGAATTTCATCAGAAGTAATAGAATTAATACTCAGCAATCTATCACCTATAACCGTATCTACTTCAACCAAATCATCATTGTTAATATTATCAACATCATCACCATCATCTGGACATTGATACCCACTAGATACCAAATATTTGTCATTATCAGCATCATTTAATTCAACATCAGATGTATCACCATCAGTGGAATGAATGTCATTGGAATCAAAATTGTCGTAGTTTTCCAAAGTAAACCTGAATTACAATACACATATTTTTAACACAACAAAACTCAACATCAATCACAAAACCTAATTTCTTAATTAAATCAAAGGTAACTAAAAAATTGAAAATTCAAAATCATCAAATATGAAACCCATATAAAGAAAAAAAATTCAAGCATAATCCATAATTCACATATTGAAAACAATTTCAAGCATAAACCCAAGTTCGCATATTAAAATCAAATTTATTACCTCCAATACTTTATTCAAAATTTAAACTAAAAAAACTAAAAACTAAAATCATTAAATACGAAACCCATATATATAAAACAAATTTAATAATAAACCCTAATTCTCAAATTGAAATCAAATTTAACATCCCCAATTAAACTTTATTTGAAATCAACAAATCTTAATAATTAATTTCAATAAATATAACAAATATTTTCGTATTTACCTTAACAATTCTGTTCTCAATACGAACACTAGCAAACTACTTTGTTTTCTTTCAATTTCGCCTTCGAATGCAGATTTTTGTTGGTGTGATGTTTGATGATCGATTGAATGAGAGAACATCAAAAGAATTGCAAACGTCAGTTTGTTCAACAATGGCAGGCGAACAAGATGAATATGATGTTGATGTTCGTTTGTAGTGTTAGGAAATAATATGGAATGACAACTGAGCACGTTGAATAACGTTAGTTTAATCAACAATGGAAGATGAACACAAAATTAGGGTTTCAAGTGAAATGAGAAATATGAACATGAATATGGTGTTGGTATTCGTCTGCAATGTTGGGATGAAATGACAATGAACACGATGAATTTGAGCTACCAATAGTTATTTTAATTATTTTTTGCAATAACTATTAAAACTAAAAAACAATATAAAAATTCGGGTAATTTTATCAGTTTTAATATGTTAGAGACTTGATAGAAATATTAATAGATATGATGATACATAGTAATTGGTATCTACCATATAATCCTATGTGGCACTGACTAAGTCAACAATGCTACCTCATTGCCCATATTAACGACTTCACCAAAAAAGTCATTTGTGTGACTTTACCATAGAATTTTCCTTTTATTAAATCTCAACTTGAGTTCACATCAGATGGATCTCATTATTTATATACAAAATAAGTAAATTCTTTGGTATATATAAGTTTTGGTTGAGTATCGGTAGCTTCAGTGAAAATTAATTTAAAATTTTAATTTAGTTTAAAATAAAATAATATCAAAAAATGATGTGACATTGAATAATCTTATTTGATTGGATGTGTGTACTATTACTCAACTAAATTTAAAGGGTACCAAAGTGTTCACCACTGAATAATCCTGAATAATAGTCTCAATTGATTACTAGTATCTCTAACGATTCGAAATTAAATGCTAATCCTAACCAATAAAATTAAACTACATATATTAACTAAACATGTTTAACAAAAACTTGTTGATCTTCCTCAAAAAGACCGAAATAAATTTGTGTTGTAAAAATATGAATATTTAGTTTAATTTTTGATTTTATTACAAAAGAAAACTTATCTGTAAGCACTTATATAATTGGAAAAGTTAAACTCTTCTTCAAGGTCTTGGATATGAAAATATTTGAAATCGAGAAAATGTTCCTATGGGAAGGTATTAACAAAGTTTCTAAAATCTTTTGGGTTACATGGGTTGATGTGTGCAAACCTAGAAGTAAATGTGGCATGGGGTTTAGAGACCTTCATCTGGTAAACTTTAACTTTTTGGCTAAGTGGAGGTGACATCTTATTACAGGAGCATCTATGCTTTGGAGAGATGTCCTAGTCGCATGTTACAATGACTCAACTGTCTCTTATTTAAGGAGAGGTAGAGATTCTGAGTTTCGTAATGTGTATTCCTAGTGGAAAGGAGTTTATCTTCTTGGAACTAAAAAGGTAGATCCTTTGAACTAAGAAGGTTGGATACGAGTATCAAACTTCTTTTTGGTCTGATCCTTGGATATGGAGCATAACTCTTAATGATATATGTTACCTAGGTTATTTACATTCATTGGCTTTCCTAAGGAGAGTGTTAGTCAGGTAAGTAAGTGGGTATATGACACCTTAGTTTCTTATATCATATGGAGGAGACATTTCTTTATAAGTGGGGAACTTGTGGTTGTAGATTTTCTCTCAGTCATTAATTTGAGGACTTCGTTTTTCATTCGATAGAGATAAGTGAGTGTTGAATATTTCGAAGGATTAGATTTACTCGATGTCATATGCCTTTCATTTTCTTGTGTCATCTTCTAATCACCTGCCCTCATATTGTAGTAAGGTTTTCCCGTATTTTGGAAAGTTAAGCTTCGTCTAAGGTGATATTATTTTCCTAGCATATTCTCCTTGATAGGTTTTCTTATAGAGAGAACTTATTCAAAAGAAAGTTGATTGCCGATCCCAGTCTTACATTGTGTCTCTTTTGTGGTGCTTCCGTTGAGACAATGTCTCATCTGTTTTTCACATGTGACATGATTACTACAGTCTGATATAGGATTTTCAGATGGTTGGGTTGGCTGATAGTTATTCCTAGGGACCCTAGTAGGTTTTTTGAAAGTTTTATCTTTTTAGGTTGTTCTATGAAGTCTATAGGTGGTCTTTATATGTCCTGACATGCAATAGTTTGGTTTATTTGGATGGTTAGGAACGAGGTAGTGTTTTTTGGATCTACAATAAACGGGAAATATGTGGAGGAGAAAAGTATCTTTTGGCTTGAAAATAGTTTTTGGGAAGATCATCTGAGAACTCTTGCACCTTCACAAAATGGCTTCATAACCCTTTCATCTGGATCAACCAATAAAAGATTGAGATTTATGGGCAGGTTATGGGTGTTGGTGTTCCTTTTCTTTTCCTGCTAGACTTTGATCTGGTAGTGGAAGTCCTATTGACTTGAGATCTAGTTTGTTCTTTATTATGGTGTAATATTGAGGGCGGTTTTCTCTAGAGTTTAGATTGTGGGGGATTTTATTATTTTTTGCCCTTGTATTTTTTGTATTTTTTCTTTTGTTGTGTTTATCTTGCTTTTTCTTGCTTTTCAGGTGTAATTTTTAGTATTTCTTGTGCCAATTGTGCACTTTTGCACTGTGTTGGAGACTTTTAACTTCTCTTATATATATATATATATATATATATATATATATATATATATATATATATATATATATATATATATATATATATATATATATATATATATATATATATATATATATATATATATATATATATATTATTTGCCTTTAAAAAAACTTGTAAGTAACTTGCCAATGATGTGTTGTAGGAGTATATAATTTCAATTATGGTAAAATTGTCAAGTGTTTGAAGTTAAGTAAGTATTTAGTATTTATTGTTGGAGGCTTTATTATTACAATTTGCATTTTTCTTATTTTTTAATCATAAATAAGACGAGTTTCAATATAGTTTGTGCAAGTTTTGCTTATAGTATGTATCTTCTGATGCTAATTGATCGTTTCATTTTTTTTATTCTAACATGTACAATAAGGCTAACTCTTGTAATTTGGCTTATGGTACAGGTTCTTGATAATTTAGATGCTAAGCCAACATTTTTTACATACATTTAAAATTAAATGAAGAGAGAGAGAAACCCCTCCTTCTCTATAATTAGATTTTTTCAACATGGCCACAGTAGTATCGTTTAGAAAGCATGAAGATTCACTTGAATGGAAACAAGTTTCACTAAGAAGACGCATAACTACTCCATTCAAAAATCAATGGGACAATGTGGGAAGGCAACAAGTTGGGGATAAAACTGAAGTGGACTGGAAAACTTGAACTTTCTTCTTTATATTGTTTCCAGAACATTATGGAGAAAAAGAAATGTATGAAATGTTCAGAGAATATGGCGACATAGATGAAGTTATAATCCCTAAGAAGCTCAACATTAGAGGGAACCGCTATGTGTTTGTGAGATTTTATAACCTGGAAGATGATAGACTCTTGGCGGTTAAGTTGAACAATATTTTCATTGGTAGAAGAAAGGTATTTTCTAATCTACCAAGGTTTTAGATAAGGGGTGAGCAGGTCAATAAGGTGATTTCGAAGTTCGATAGAGTTCAATACGAGAGTAAGAAGAAGACCACTAAAATCTCTCTTCCTTTCGGGAACTCTAACAACAGGGGACCCATGCCTTATGTCGAAGTAGTTAATACTCATGAGTGTAGTTAATACTTAGGATTTATCTAGAACACAAGATTTGATGAGGCATGTTAAGTATTACATGGAATAAAGTGACCTAGTGAAATTCAAGAATGGGTTTGTTGGATTTGTGGAAAAATCGGAGATTGGCCTATAACAGGCAAAAGCTCTTCAACGCTGAAGATTATTTTCATAACCAGTGACTTCATTTGGGTCAAACCTGTGTCATTTAGAGGATAGAATTAACGGTGAGTTGCAGGAGTTGGTGCTCAATGGGAAAGAGTGGTTGAGTAGATGGTTTCGTGAAGTTCATTCATGGAAACCTGAGGATGTGAATGACGCTAGAGTGTCCTAGATTAGATGTTATGACATCCCATGTCAAGCATAGAACCCTAAGTTCTTTGAAGCATTAGTCTCACTCACAGAGGAATTTGTGTGCAAAAATGATAACACCGGGGCAAGTGTAAAAATGGATGTTGCATGCCTTTTAATCAAAACCAAGCATCCAAATAACGTCTTAGAATAAATTAAAGCTTGGATTAATGGTATCTCCTTCAATATAAAGATCGTTGAGGATGCGAAAATACCTTTGCGTAACCAAATCCATGAGATAGTGGAATCGAATAAATCATCATGCTTTAACTCAGATGTTGAACTTAGTGGCTCAATGGATGATGACGAAGGTACATAAAGGGTCAGTGATAGCTTTGGTTCCCCTGGTGGAAAAAAGAATTTGGAGAAAATCTTTATACTTACACAAGTAAAACAGGTTACTGAAGTAATCCAACATGTTAATTTAGAGCATAGTTTTTCGGAAGCTATGGTGGAAAAGGTCAAGTCCAATCACTTTGAGCCACACGATGAGTCACTACTATCAAGCATAAGTTCCCGGAAAAAGTTTGAACTATAGAGTCAACGCCCTTGGAGATTGTTCCAAGTCAACCCCCTCCCTAGGTGGCCTCTTTCTTTTAGCCTCATGTGGGCCTAAGAGGGGCATCAGAGCTTCAATATGTTGATATTGGGCCTGAATCATCTCCCCACTTATTGAAGCGAAAACGTAAGTGTAAACCCTTAGGAGAAATTTTTCCCAAACTTTTGAAAGAGCCCCAATTTGTCTCGTTACCCAACCTTTCAATTGTAGAAAAACCATTTTACTTATCATCTTTAATTCCCCTAAGAACTATAAATTTTAGGGGCCTTTTCCCCAAAATAAATACCTAGATTCATCTCAATCACTCGTTGTCCAATTCATCTAAAAAATGTATGGTGGTTTTGCGCTTTGTTGTGAGTCAATTTCGGATGGAGATGTTATGTAAGGAAATTTGAGGTTTAAAGATAAAGAAGAAGAGGCGCTTGCTTCAATAATATGGAAAAAAGGCATCATAGTTCGGAAGTAAAGGGGAATATGATAATTCAACTTACATCGTAGAATTTGCAAGACTGGAAAAGCGTGAAAAGGAAAAGATTAGAATAAAGGAAGTGAAAAAAGGTAGCTAAATGAATTTTCTTTCATATAACTTCAGAGGAGAAAGTAATAGTGCTAAACACAAATCTATAAAAGATTTGATTCTATCAGAGAAAATTGATCTTTGTATGTTTTAAGAAATCAAGCTCCTATCAATTGAGGACTTTTTTGTTAAGTCGATTTTGGGGTTATAGAGAGCTAATGTGGTCAGAATCACCAATGAGTAGGCTCAATAGGTTTCTTGTTTATTAAGGTCTAATAGAGAAGTGGAAATTGAAATGTCAATTGATAAGTAATAGGGCTATATTCGACCATTGTCTAATTCTGATTAAGTCAAAGGTACTAAATTGGGGTCCAATACCCTATAAATTTTGAAGGGCTTTGATGCAACATACTGACTCTATAATGAAAGTAAAAGATGTATGTTAACAATTCAAGTGTGCAGGGCAAAAAACAATTTATATTCAAAGAAAAAACCAAGGCTCTAAAATTTGTTTTGAAAGTGTGGAACTATGTGGGTTTTTGGAAAATTGGACTTAGAAGTTTCTGAAGCGATCAAAGAGCTCAATGATTTAGATCACTTAGTAGTTTTGGATGATGTTGTTTTGGGTCAGGATCTGGTTGGTAAGAGAGCGGAGGCTCAATCTTATGTTTGGAAAAAAATTAAATTATCGAGAATCGTTTCTCAGGCAGAAATCCATATGTCTTTGGTTGAAGGAAGGATATCATAATTCTAAGTTTTTTCATGCGTCCATGAAATCAAGATTCAGGTGTAATGGTATCTCTATTTTAAAATTTGATGATTTGTTAATAGAAGAAGTTGAAGAAGTTAAAGTTGTAAATCTTAACCACTGTATAGAGAGATTTCAAGAGCAAAACATTAGTAGACCAAAGTTGCATGGAACTTCCAACTGTGGTGAAATGTCAGTCAGACCACTTTTCACCCCGGTTGAAAGCCCAACTGTGGTGAAAAGTAAGTTAACCCAATTTTTTATTTTTTCCACATGTTTTGGCTTACTACATCAAAAACTTTCATCATAATATAGAATATCAAATATTTCTAACACAACAAGAACAAGAACAAGAATAAGAACAAGAAAAAGAAGAACAACAAGACCAATAAGAACAACAAGAACAAAAAGAAGAATAAGAACAACAAAAATAAGAAAAAGAACAAGAATAATAACAATAACAATAACAATAACAATAACAACAACAGAAACAACAACAAAAAAAAACAAAATCAATAGAATTATTAAACAATAAATCTCAACAACAACAAAAACAAAACAAAATCAACACAATCGTTAAATATTAAATCTTAATAACAACAACACTAACAATAACATAACAACAAGAGAAAAACAACAACAACAAAAGCAAAATCAATAAAATTGCTAAATATTAAATCTAAAAAACAATAACGTTAAATATTTATTTAACACAACAATAACAACTAACATTGCTAACTTGAATCCCTGTTTCTTTGTCTCGTTCAAATTGGAGAATAGATGATGGAGTTTCCAAACTTGTTAATGAAAGAAATGATGTTTTTCTAGTTTCGTTAAAGGAAGAAATGGTGTTTTTGAGTTTGGTTTCGTAAATGAAAGATAAAGTTTGGAGGTAGAAGTCGTAGTTCGTTTAAGTCCATCTAGGACAAAAGTGATGAACATTGAGTATTATATATCTTAGAAATGTAATTTATTTTTAATTTAAACATAAAATATAGGAAAACACCACTTTTCACCGCAATTGAAATTCCAACCATGTTAAAAAATGACTTTAAAATAAATTTTAAAAAAATATTGGTGTTGAAATTCAAATCTATGATGTGACTCCACTTTTATTATGGTTGAAATTCCAACTGTGATAAAAATTAAAAAAGAAATATTTTCACAAAAGAAATAGTTTCAACCTATGAAAAAAATCTAAAAGTTAAATAAATTGAACTAAAAAATTTCAAATATTATAGGTGACCATTGAATTCACTAAATCATTATTCATCTACTCATTACATAAAAAAGGTATTTAATGAAATGAGTTCAATTCATCATTTAAATATTGATCAATTCTTTACAATACAATAAAAACTTCCTTATACAATTATAAAACTGAAATAATTAAAATATTGATAATATATATATATATATATATATATATATATATATATATATATATTTCTGTTCGTGATTCGGGCATATATTTTTATCAGCATTGCTATTTAATAGGATGAATTATTTTTGTAAAATTCAAGAATTATGATGTGTTTATGGAATGTATGCATCTTCCCGATTTTGTGGAGTAAAACATGGATAGTGGTGCTATAAAAAGGAGTCAAAGGAATGTCATATCACTCTTTTGGTTTTGTTACATAAAGCATTTTATATATTTTATGCTCTGATTGATTGTGCTTTTTACTACATTTTTATACTCTAGATATGATCCTACCTAATTCATGTTTCTTGAAGATGGGTCCATTTTAATATTTTACACAAATAATATCATTATATAATACCGCTGGGCATGATAACGGGGCGCGTCAGAGACGATTTTTACCTCCCATAAATCCAAACCCGAATCTCCAAACAATCTCCGTTCCCCTCCCCAAACCCAAACGGGGATGGAGAATTAAAACCCAAACCCGTTTCAAACGGATTCGAGTTGGATTCGGATATCCCCGCCCCGCTTAATGAAATCAATTTTTTAATATAAACATTTATTTTTTTAAAAATTAAACTACATTATAAATAATAAACTAAAACAATCTAAAAAAATTCTTACATACATTTGAATATTTTAAATAATTAATACAAATCAAAATATTAAAACATTGACGACTTATTTAATATTTTAAATCATCAAAAATAAATAATATTGTACATAATAAAATAAAAGGGTCGGGTTCGGGGTGAGTACTAGTGTCCCCATTACCCGACCTGTCTTCATACTTTATAATCGGGAAAAATCCAAACCCAAACCAAAACTCAGTCAAAGCAATTTTTCCCCGTCAACTTCGGGGTGGATTCGGGTGGATACCCGCGGATATGAGTTATGTTGCCATACCTAAATACCGCCAATGTGAAAACATGCACAATTTAAATACTTCTATTTATATCATTAATTGTAGTGCATAAATGTTATATACTCACTATAATCCCTTGAATAACTTGAATGATGTGATAATGTAAACTGCAACAAATTACATCCTATTTTATTATTAACATTTTTCTAAGTACTACAACCAATACCATCTCTGTAAGGGGCTTTTCATCTTTTCCTAACTTCAAAATCATTGATCATTAACAACATTCTCTTTAGTAATGGCTGAACTCTCGTAGGTTTGGATGACTCTTTCAGACGGAAGAGGCATGGAAACAACAACAGCCTCATCATTTTCGGGCATTCTTGCGGTTTCTAGCATTTTCATTTTATTTTTCATTTCTCTTCCTTGACCCCATAGTACCGTATAAAGACCGCACACAATCACAATTGCTCCAAGCATGCTTTGAAATTAATTTCCCAAAATTTAACTGTGAGTATATTGATGGCTGAAATAAAGAAAAAAAAACATGAACAGTTACATGTTTAGGTTTTCAAAGATTCTGAACATACCTTCCCAAATATAGTTTCTCATCCAACATCAAGTAAGCAGCTATAACGACAAGTAGGAGTTGTAAAGGATTGAAACTAGACGCAAATAGAGGTCCCCTCGCCCTTATGCACCAGGCAACAATGATAACTGCTAATCCAGAGACTACAATTCCCTGCATTAACATTCACTCACATTGAAAAACTTCTTTTGATCGATTAATTGTTGTAGCAACAATTTCTATTGAAAAATGACTTTAAAAAATGATATAAATAAAAAATTTGTCCTTTTTATTGTAGTTTTAAAGAATTAGTTTATGACGTGTAACTTTCAAATATTAAGAAATTACTAAGAGCATACCGGATAAATAACAGTAAGAATCCTGAGTTTGTTTCCTAGCTTCCATTGGTTCCAATCTCTTTCAAAACAAAGAGAAATAACAATTGCTTGAATGGCTCCCATTGAAACCATTAAAGCTGCACTTGAGTGATGATACGGGAATTCCTTGTGTAACTTAGCCTGTGCCATGTAAAAGAGAAGGATGACAATGATGCAACACAACTATGTGCAAAGTAAGTTTATCAAAATTATGACATGAGTTTTTTTTTTAAGTTTCAAAGTGTAGCTTTTGTAAATTCACAGTAGTTCTCACTGATTCTGGCAAACTCAGTATGTATCCAAACCGTATAACAACAAATGATTATTAAGATGGCAGTTTTGGTCTAGCTGAATTGGTTGGTATGCAAAAGCATTTTCTCTGGTGGGGGCTCCAAGAGGTAGGTAAGGTTACTTGGGTTAAGTGAGTGGATGTGTGTAAGGCTAAAAGGGCTGGTGGCTTAGGAGTTAAGAATATTAGACTTGTAAACCTCGCTTTGTTAAGTAAAGGTGGAAGATTCTTTTGAATTTTCCTTTATTATGGAGTGACATTTGTTCAACAATGTATAGTTCATAGGGGTTTAACTCTTCGTTGGGGAGTAGAGAAGGGGATCTTAGGAGGATGCCTCAGTTAGAGAGGAGTTTAACTCCTTGGGTCTGCCCCTGAGCAGTAGTCTGATTGGTTTTCCCTTTCGTGTATTAAGAGGGTCGAGGATGGTCAAAAGACTATATTTTGGTATGACGTATGGGTTGGATCAGTCCATTTGTGTGTCTCTTTTGAGAGGATATTTCTTATTTTAGAGCAAAAATCTTAATTGGTGGATTCTCTAGTGCTTGGGAGAGGGACATTTGAGTTGGAAGTTTTAGATTGATGTAAGCCCTCCTGGTTTGGAAGAAGGATCTTCTCGAGACTTTACTTTCTATCATCTTTGGATTGTTAGGTTCAATCGAGGGGACTTGTCTATGATAATCTTTTGGCTCTGACTAGCATGAGGGAGACTAAGTCTGATATGGTTATTCAAGGGCTTGCTAGGATTTTGAATAGTAGAATGCCTTCTAAATTTGTAATGTTATCTTGGCAATTATTTTAGGATAGGTTGCCGACTATGCATAATATATTAAGGCGCCAAATTGTATCGCGAAAATTAGTGATTTGGGGTGTGTATGGCAAATGGAATAGGTTTATCATTTTATTTTGTGGTAGGCGAGGTTGAACCAATTATCTAATATGTGGTTTTTAGATAGGTGGGCCTAGGCATTAGCTATCTGAGATATGGTGTTTCAGATGTTTTAAGGTTTAGGTCATGTAAGACCACATCTTTAGGTCTGATCTCGATTTGATATTTTGTGAATTATTTGAAAATTGTGAAATAAAGTTATTTTTTTGTTAGAAATATTTGACGGTTAATCAAGTGATGTCTTCGATTATAGTCTCACATCTAAGTGAGTCAATGCTCATGTTTCAAGTTTTATCATTTCTCTATTAGACTGTGAGCAAGACCCGCTCAAATACTTAAGTATTTAGGAGTGTGATGAGTGGGTCTTTCTCCGTCCAACTTGCTATCTCCGTGATTGGTGGTTGCTCTCTAGGTTTCGATGCTTTTTTTATTGTTTATATATTCGGCACCTACTATTAAAATAAATAAATAAATAAACTACCTGAATGATAAGCCACATAGAGAAAGAGCAGCTGCTTGCCAGTGCAATTGAAACACCCAATATTTTTTTTCGAATTTCAACATGGTGAGATGCCATTAGTTCATTTGGGTTTTGATGGGGATTCAAAAGGTTGATATTGGAAGACCAAATATGAATTTCCGCACCTTTGAAAAAAATCATCAACATTGCACCACTCATTCCCATTATTGTTCCTATCACCTTCGCCTTTCCTTCCGCTAATCTCAAATTGAATTTATCCATTCTATAGAAAACCAAATCTAATATAAATTTAAATTTTTAAAATAAAAAGATGTTAGAGCTACGTTTATATATGATTACCCGAAACATACGGCCATGATGAAGGTAATGGCCGGAATTAAGTTGAAGATAACCAACATAAATGTTGCTGACGTCAAAGCGAGAGCCTCAAGGTAAAGGTTTAAATACAAACTTCCCCTGAAATATTACATAATAAATATGTTACTGTGTTTTCTGCTAAAGTAATGCAAGCTCTGAGAAAAATTCTTGTATAATATGTGACATACCCAAACAATCCACATAGAAATGCCTTAGAAAGCACACTCCATGTTATCTTTGCTCTATTCTTCCTTCAAAATCATTTTTTGCAAGTTGGTATATTAACTAAGTGTATGCTAATAATGAAGTGATAAAAGAAAGTTGAAGGCAAATGATAAATGAACCTATCAAAGAAAAGAGCAATTGGGATATTGAAAGCCGCTGCACAGATGAGGCGATAAACCGTGGCAACTCTCATGCTCATTCCATCATTTATTGCAAGTTTGCATATTATATTCATCGCCGCCGTTGCAAGTTGTACAAACACCATCAACACTTCTGGTTTCACTCCCTGCCATATACTACTTATGCTCTTCATTTTCACTATATATTAATATTGTGCTATAGCTGCAAGTTTTGTTTTGAAGAGAAGATGGTGGTGTGGAAAACGTTGTTGAGAAGTAACCTTTTTATAGGGTGATTAAAGATCTATCTATGTATTAACTTATGTTCTTCGTTTTCACAATGAATAGTAGTGCTATAGCTGCAAATTATGTTTTGAGGAGAAGGTGGTGTGGAATATGTTGTTGTGCAGGAATTATATATATATATATATATATATATATATATATATATATATATATATATATATATATATATATATATATATATATATATATATATATGGTGATCAAAGATTGTGATCTTATTCCAACCATGCTTTATGATGTTCCATCTATGTTTATATAAATATATACTTTATCAAGTAGTATAAAGTAAATAATAGAAATACTGAAAATTGCTAACCAGTGTTTTGAGGACATTTTTTTAAGCGTTTAAAATAGTAAGATGTTTTTAAAATGAATGTAATTAATGTATTAAAAATTAAAATAATTAATTTTTATAAAAAATATTTTCATTCTTAAAGAGTGGCCTGGATATTCGTTAGCCTCACCATAATAATAATAGATTAAGAGATGGACTATTATGTACTATCAATATAAAAAAATTTATACTATCGATTCATCTTATTTATTTATATTATTTTATAGATTTTTATAAAAAAAATAAAATTTATTTTAATATTCAACGTTTATTATTAACTTATCGTATAAAATTTTATATTATAAATATATTTCAATTCAATTTATAGACTAAATTATGTACTAATGCACATTATAGTAATACCAATTGGAATGTACTGTCAATGAACTTGTCGCTTTTGACCTAAATATGTAGTGGGAAGAGGATGTGCGTTGGAGCCCCCCACACACACATTGAACAAATTTAAATAAAAAATACACTAAAAGAAAAAAAAAAAGAAAAAAAAGTAAGAAGAAAAAATAAGACACTACTATAACAACAAAAAATCTTAAATCTTATTAGTTACTATTATAGCAAATTTTATTTTGATTATATAAAATAAAATAAAAGCTAATTATAATTAATTAATTTTCTAAATATAATTATTTTTGTTTATAGTTGTGATCGAACGGAGTACACCACTAAAATACTACTAACACGGCATATGAATATGAAATATAAATAATCATCATAAGATTTAATATGTTACCTTCCAATTTATTGAAAATGATAGGACAATATTCTAAACAAAAGGTTGTTTAATTAGTATAATGATAGTGTTTATTTGAACCAGTTCTCGTCAATTGAATTGAACGAAGGAAGTTGGACTTGCTAAAGTATAAATAGGTTAGAGTCAGTTGAATTGCATGAAGGAAGTTATACTTGCTAAAGTATAAATAGGTTAGAGTTTGGTTGCTTAGATTTGTAAGAGACTATCTATTTGTATATTTTGAGGATTAGTTAAATCTTCCATTCTGAATATGAACTTAGGTATTTATAAGTTACTTTTTGGTCTTGGACTAGAAAGTTAAGAGGTGGTTTTCATTATTCCATGATCAACAACATAGGAGTAACGAGAGACTTAGTCTTCCTCAAATAACGAGGGAACAATTTTCCTTTTTGACTAACTCCTACAGCAGGCCATTGATTGAACACCTCATCATCCATATATAGTGATTGAATGGATCAATTCGTGCAACCCAAACCCAATTGGGTAGCCTCATGGCCCCATTTTAGACGACACAATAGTAATAGTGTGTGATGCATTTTGAGTGAGAGAAGGAATGAGAGAGAATGAAAAGTAGTTGATGAATTGTTATTATTTAAAAACTATTCAGAATGAATTAAAATTATGTGTATATATACAACTATGTTACTTGTATACTAAGTAACTAACAAAATAAACCTTAACCTTAACTAACTTGGTCTTGTGCTACAACTTAGATTATATCACAACATACCCCCTTATAATCCAAGTTGTCGAACACAAACTAATCATAGTCGATCAGAACTATTCCTAATTTCTTTTTCAAAGTTAGGAATTTGTCGATCTTCAATCCTTTGGTGAAAATGTCAGTCAACTATACTTTAATCGAGCAATGCCTCACTTCAAGTTCACCCTGATTTACCTTCTCCCTTAGGAAATGAAACCTAACTTCAATGTGCTTAATCCTTCCATGCACTACTGAACTTTTTGCAAGATTAATGGTTGACTTGTTGTCGATCTACAACACCAAAGGTTTTTTCACTTCGACGTCCATCTCTTTCAACACATATCTGATCCAAATTGCTTGACATGTAGCATAGGATCCTTCTATATATTCTTCCTCACATAATGATAATGCCGCCACAATTTAATTTCTCGAGCACCATAAGATTGAGGCGCCAAATACTTGAAAGAAGTAAGTAGTTGTGCTTCTTTGATCTTCCTTGTCTCCACATCAATCAACATTTGAATAACAATTACTCAGAACTTATTTGTTTTTAGAATCTTGTCGAAACAGGATTCCATAGTTCATTGATCATTTTAAGTATCTCAGGATTCCTCTTGCAACCTTTATGTATGATACCTTTGGTTCATCCATGTATCTGATCACTAATCTGAGTGAGAGACCTATATCAGGTATGTCATTGCACCCATACCTCATAGATCCTATAATTTGTTTGAACAAAGTAGCGTTAACCTTATCCTCCTCTCCATGTTTCTCCAGTTTCAGATTTGATTCGATAGGTGAGGATGCATGATTCGACTCTTCCATCTCGAATCTCTTGAGTATTTGTTTGACATACTTCATTTGATGTAGGATCATACCTTGCTTTGACATTTGAAATTCCATGCCTAGGAAAAAAGACAATTTTCCTAGATCCAACATTTCAAATTCCCTCTTCATCAGCTCTTTGAACTTCGACAAGTTCTCCATGTTATTTCCAGTTACTAAAAATTCATCGACATATCAGGGGATGATTGTATCTCTTGTGCCATATCTTGAACATAGACACCATACTCTGACTTGCAGTTGATGAATCCCAATTCGACCAAGTATGAGTCGATCTTCTTGTTCCATGCCTAAGGTGTCTACTTTAGACCATAGAGGGCTTTGTGCAACTTGTACACTTTCCTCGCTTCCTACTGTATCACAAACCCAAGAGGTTGTGTGACATACACAACTTCATCTAAGGTGTCATTCAAAAATGATGATTTCACTTCTAAGTGAAATGTCAACTATCCTTGCTTGTATGCCAAGGCTACCACCAATTGGAAAGTCTTCAATCTTACTACTAGTGTATATACTTCAGAGTAGTCGAGTCCCGCTCTCTGAATATATCCTCGAGATACTAATCTTGCCTAGTATGTTGCAACCACCCCATGAGGATTGTGCTTCAGTTTGAACACCCACTTCATTTTGATACCTTTTATGTGTGTTGGAAATTCGACTAGCTCCCATGTCTTATTTCTTTCGATCGCTTGTAAGCCTTCGACCATAACTTCCTTCCATTGTTTATATTTGAAGGCCATGCTATAGTCAATTGGTTCAACAACTGCATGTAAAGAGAAATAAACTAAATCTCCATCTGGTGTGACTTCATCATCACCAACCACTTCAAAGTCTTGAAGTCTTGCTGGGATTACTCTGGTTCTTTGAGGTCTTTGGCTTGTGCTAGCCACACCCTCTTGATTATCTGCTTCAACTTTGACTCTATTATCATCTTCAACTTTGATTGTTACTTGGATTGTCATTAACTATAATTTCTTCGTGCTCACTACTTTCTTCATCAACTCCATAGCTAATCAATGGCTTGTTAGTTGCATCGCCTGAATTCCAATCCCAGACAGAGTTCTCATCAATCACAATGTCTCGACTACTCACAATCGTATTTCTCATTATATTGAATATCATATATGCTCCAGTATTATGATATCCTACCAGAATCATAGGTTTACTCTTATCATCAAGCTTCTTTCTCCTAGCATCAGGAATCGACTTATAGAAAATATAGCCAAACACCTTCAGATGGCTTACTGATGGTTGTTTGCCACTCCACACTTATTCAGGAACCTTGCTCTCCACCTTCTAGGTAAGGAACTTGTTCATAATAGAAACAACAGTGGTGACAGCTTCACCCCATAAGTATTTTAGAAAATTCTTCTACTTCAGCGTGCATCTCTGATCAGTGCATTTTGGATGCACGTTCTTCCATGTTTGTACTTAAGCATTTCTTCGGTTTGCTTTGATTATTTTTATGTTTTAATGTGTTTTCATAATTTATGTTATTTTTGCACTTATTTAATTTTCGTATTTAATTTTCAGCATTAGCAGCTTTCGCGAGAAAAATCATATCTTGAGCTAGGAGTATCGGATTGAGACGTGCTACCAGTCGATGGAAAGCTAAGAAAAATATCTACAACTTTTGTTCAGAAGTCGAGAGCTGAATCAGACTGTAGCAGGGCCAGAAAATTCGTTGAAGTTGCAGCATTAGTTTTATTTAAGTTTTGGGTCATTAGTTTTGGGCTTGGGTTATGTTTTCGATCCAGTTGGGTTGTAAACCAAATTCCTTGTTTTCCATATACCTAGCAGCCACATAACATTAGGATGACGACTATTCACGAAAGACTGGAAAGCTTTGGAAGAATTCTCATGAAGAACTAATCGATCCAAACAATTTGCTGTATTCGGGTTCCGATACCTTGAGATTTTAGTAATTCTTATTCAGGTTTTTTATTCCTTTCAATATTAACATATGTATTTTGTTTGCTTAATCCAATTTACATATGCTATATTGATTTAATCCGATTGATTGTGTGATCCTAACTATAGTCACGATTTCGTTTGCTTAATTCGTTATCAAGTCCGTTTAATTCATGTTTGCTTAATTCATGAAACTTAATCCCGTTTGCTTAATTTGGATAATAGGAACATACAACTTATACTATCAATTGCACTTGTCAGTTGATATTATAATCGAATAGGAATAGTTAATCTGCGGTTGGAATTACGATAGGCGATGATAGGCAAAGACCGAATCAGTAAATTGTTGCTACAACTTATTTCAATAATCACTTATTTTAATCTATTTTTTTTAATTGAATCCTAAACCAACCAAAACCCCATTAATCGTTACTATCATTGGTTAATTCATTCAAGAATCCTTGTGAGAACGATAATCCGAGTCAATTTGTCGCTAAACTACATTTTTGAAAAACTACTCGTTTTGATCCGCGTGCGACAGCGGATCAATCTCGCCTTATCCAATATGGTCATGTTTATTCTTCCTGTTATTCCATTATGTTGAGGCATGTAAGGAACAATTACCTCATAATCGATAACATGTTCTACACATAACTCTTCAAACATCTTGGACTTGTATTCGCCAATTCCATCTGTTCGTAAAACTTTGATCTTCTTTTCACTCTATTTTTCAAAAAGCATCTTGAATCTCTTAAAGATTTTGAATACTTTGTCTTTTCTCTTGATCACATAGATCCAAAATTTCGACTATACTCATCGACAAATAAGACAAAATACCTATTTTCACCAATGGAATGATCTTCAAACGGGCCACATACATCTGAATGTACTACTTCTAATATGCAAGAGGACCTCATCGGCATAGTCAAAACGAAAAAAAATTATGGATTACTTCCCTACTAAGAAACCTTCATAATTTTTGTCAGGCATCTCAAGACTTGTTATACCAATTACCATAAATTCAAGTGGACAAACTTCAAATGCCACAACCAACTATTCTTTTTATCGACAAATTTTTTGAGGCATTGTACCTCAGTTGAATTGATCATGGTGTTAAATGTCTAGTTTTTCAATAGAGGGGATTTTAAGACTAAACTAATCTAGGTGTTGAACAGTTCCAAGAATCCATCTTTCATAACCACTGAGAAATCCTTTTCGACCAGTTGCCCAATACTTAGCAGGTTGCACTTTATTCCAAGTACATAGAGTACATCTTAGATCATAGCTTTTGCGAAATTGCTTCTTTGAATAACTATGTTGCCAGTACCTTATGCTTGCGGCGAGCTATTATATGCAAGTTTCACCTTACTCTTCTTCGACTCATTGAAATCTTCCAACCATACTTTTCTACCAGTCATGTGATTCGAGCAGCCTGTGTTAAGGAATCATATTTTGCAGTCGACATGATCATCTGCAACTGGAACCATAACCACCATATCTTCATAATCATGTGAATCTTGGCATGTAAGGTTTGCTCCTTCCTCCTTGCCTTTTGTCGCTCCCTTGTCTTTCCTGTACCAGAAGCTCTGTATACTAATTTGTTAGTTAGTGAGAAACTTTCAGTAAGAGAAGGAATGAAAGAGAATGAAAATTAGTTGATGAATTGTTATTATTGAAAAGTTGTTAAAACTGAATTACAATTCTGTGTGTGTGTGTATATATACACACACACACACACACACATATATATATATATATATATATATATATATATATATATATATATATATATATATATATATATATATATATATATATATATATATATATATATATATATATATATATATATATATATATATATATATATATATATATATATATATATATAATATATATATATATATATATATATATATATATATATATATACATATATTACTTGTATAATAAGTAACTAACATAATAAACCATAACCTAACTAACTTGGGCTTGGGATACAACTTGGATTATATCACAACAAATACTTCGTTTCGGGTGACCTATCATCTAGTGTTGGGTAACCTCATGGCCTTATTTCAGGCGGCCTCATGGTCCATTTTAGGTTGTCTCTTCGTTCTCCAGGCCGAATAAAATTATATTGGTATACAATCCCTCAAACACGGGGGCTTGAAAAGGACGAAGTGATTAATCAAAATGCTTAAAACCTTTAGATTCCTTTGATGGATTTACCTCGGGTGGGTTTTAAGGACTTGCGTATAGTCTTTCAATCATAGTTTGGGGTGAGATTTTAGGTTTAATCCCTCGGAAAATAGTTTAGTCGAGTCCCTCTGTATACATGCGTTTTCGACGCCATGAGATTTGGTATAGAGAATGATTCCTTCGACAAATGATGACATGAGACAAACGTCTGGCTAATAGGTTTGGTTCGACACTTCGACAAAACGGAGGTCTCAACATTTCGACAGGATATTTGCAGCTAGGGGGACATTTTTGACAAACATGGAAAAACATTGCAGTGCATCAGCAATTCGACAAACGAAAGCCTGAAGGAAGGCGTCATTTCGATTCAAAATACAAATACAAATTCAAATTCAAAGGAGTTGTGACGTTTGGCAGAGGACGCGTGGAAGCACCTGGCGAAAAGATGAAAGTCGTTCGTCACAGTTTTAGGATTTAGCCGTTAGTAACAGTTATGTTATTTGTATATAAATAGGGTAGTTGTTATCGAAAAAAGGGTGAGATTTTACTTGTACAAAATTCCTGAAAACACTCAAAGTACCCGTGTGAGAGAAAAGAGTCATATTTGGAACATGTATGTGTAAAACACCAATTTCTTTCAAAGTTTTATTTCATAGAAAGCAAAGTTCTTTATATTTTCCTTTTACATTTTCCAGTCTATTATTTCTTTTACGCCTTAATTTCGACACTTTACAGTTCGCCAGTTTATCTTTTGCTATTTTACTTTATTTAGTCAAAATTATATCTCTTTAAACGCTTTAATCAACCCCTTTTCGACATAAAACGTTTAAAGAACCAAAATGAAAGATACTAAAGTCGTTCTAAACATCTTCAAGACCATCTAGTTCTGCACATGTCCTAGGATTTGTGTGGTTGATCCTGCAAGTAACCCAATTCTGCAAGTTTTGGAAAACCAAAGGTTGTTCGCCAGAAATCACAGCGAACAAATTGGCACGCCCAGTGGGACAGCGCAGAAATCTAGAAACGCAGATAACCGTTAGTCAAATTGTTTCTTCGTTGCATGAGACTAAGAAGCGGTAAATTGATCGTATCCGACGTAAAAATACCTAAAAGAACGAGAGTAAGAGAAATGGCGAACCAGCCAAGAAATCCAAACGAATCCATCCCAGTACCCAACCCTGTCCCTTCGACAGAAGGCAATATAGGATCGATACCTGTGTCAGAAGCCGTACCTTCGTCAACAGGATCAGTGCCAGCGGTTTCGATATCGCAAAACGCGCCTAGTTCGTCCTTCAGGGCACAATAAATGCCCGTTGGGACACCCCCTCCCGTGGGAAACACTTCTAGGCCTTTTGTAACAAATTTCGCCATGCCTCCGCCTGGTAGGGAACAACCCTTTGGAATGCCAACCTCGGTAATGGCAAATTTACACAATTCCCCGTTGATATATTCGGATTCGATGGCCAACGTGTCTTCACCCTTACAAGGGTCAGGATATGGTGGAAACATGAGTAGACTAAATCAACAACCATTTTACGTGCCGCCGATAACAAATAATTCGGTGCAAGTAATTAGACAACAAATGGACGAGAGTAATCATGATATGGTCCAAATGTTGACGCAATAAATGGGAGCGGTGTTTAACCCTCTGATACAAAACACCACCCAAACAAACCAATTATTGGCAGCGCAGATGACGCGCATTGCTGATTTCTTTGGAGTCCCTCAAACCCGACACACAGAACGAATGGCTCATAACCCAGCGGTAGCAGTCCAGGAAGAGCCCACGATAAACCAGATGCCGTTGGAAAATCCTCAAACGAACGTCAGAAACCAAGAGGATGTAGTCGAACAGCCTCGTGTCGAAACCCCTATTCCACAAGAGCCTAGAAGGATAGTAATCCAGAGAGGCCAAGACGCGGATGCTGTATTGCAACAACGGATACGGTATAATAATCCGCCTGTCGAAAACAATTTGGCAGCCATGGTCGAAACGATAATGGCACAAAATGGGATGAACATGGGTTTACAAAGGCCTAGTTACGCATCCCCACTATCGAAATATATTCTGCAAGAAGAACTTCCACCAAGGTGGAAAGTACCCAAGTTCACAAAGTTCTCAGGGGACACTAGTGAGTCAACCATAGAACATGTGGCACGCTACCTGATCGAGGCGGGGGAAATAGCCCGTAGTGAAAATTTGAAAATAAAATATTTCCCTAGTTCTTTAACAAAAAACGCGTTTACTTGGTTTACGTCGCTGCCTGCAAACTCAGTATATACGTGGACCCAATTAGAGAGGCTGTTCCATGAGCAATTCTACATGGGACAAACAAAAATAAGTCTGAAAGAATTAGCCAGTGTTAAGAGAAAACACTCAGAGCCAATTGATGACTATTTAAATAGGTTCAGATTGCTAAAGGCTAGATGTTTCACCCCGGTGCCAGAACATGAGTTGGTCGAAATGGCCGCAGGAGGACTAGATTATTCTATAAGGAAGAAACTAGATACCCAGTATCTGAGGGATATGGCACAATTAGCAGATAGAGTGAGACAGGTCGAAAGGTTAAGGGACGAAAAATTCAAAGCAAATAAGAATAAAAAAGAGAGGGTAGCCTACGTAGGGGTTCACCAAAATGACGAGTACGACGAAAACGAACCTAATAACTTTGACGCACAAGAAATCGACCTGGCAGAACTAAAGCAAGGCCCACCTTATTCGTGCAAAGTGCTAACGCCATCGAACGGAAACCCAGTCGAAACCAACGATAAGTTCCCCAAAAGAATTTATACGTTCGACGTCACCAAATGTGACGAAATCTTCGATCTGTTAGTAAAAGACGGTCAATTAATAAAACCACCAGGCGCTAAAGAGCCGCCTATGGAACAACAGAAAAAGAGAGGGTTTTGTAAATACCATAATTTTCTGGGTCATAAAACGTCTCGTTGTTTCCTTTTCAGGGATCTCGTTCAGAATGCTATCCGTGACGGAAGGCTGAAGTTTGGTGACAAACCAAAACAACAGATGAAGATCGATTCGAATCCTATGCAGGCAGTCGAAGCCCACTACGCGGAACCGTCCATCGTGAACATGGTGGAGGTCGAAGTTGCTCCTGATGGCAACTTGGAAATGGTGGAGGCCCCGGGAAGTTTCGACGCGAATGTCAACATGGTCGAGATTGCTGATGATCTCGCAAGCCAGAACGAAGTTGAAGTCACTGAAGGTTTCGACAACCAGAAAGGAATGGAAGCCATCGAATGCTTCGACAATAAGGGCGGTGACAAGAAGGTTCGACAAGAGGAGAATTGGGACCGCTTGGGACAGCCAAGTGGGAAGTATGATTATCTTGTGAAGTACAATGCACCAGCAAGCTCTCAGATCGATATCGACACAATCCAACCAAGTGGTTGGGGAGATGCTTCTTCAGACAACAATGAGGAAATAGTCGAAGAAATTGAACACTCCCCTAAGATTAAAGAGAGGATTACTGAAGACCTCATCATTAACAACAAGGCTGCTGAAGGCCTTGATTCTGACCAAACAAAGAAAGATGATATTGCCAACTGCGTCAACACTATGGGGCCTTTCAGCAAGGAAGTCACAAAAACCAAAACGGAGGCCGTCAACTGTCCTTCGAAGCCCGTGATCAGTGGGATTCTGCGCAGAACAATGGAAGATCCCAGAAGAAACTGGAACAAATGCTGTTGCAAACATGGTCCTAGGACCATGTCTTGGTGCTGCTTCCCAGGAAAAGAACTCGACGAAACACCAAACGGCGTCGAAGGCGAAGAAGAGAGACTCGTTAGAAAGATGAACGAATTAAGCATCGCCGACGCACGAAATGTGGGAATAAATATGGTGGAACTATCTCAGGAGGACCAGGCCGAAGAAGGCGGAGATCGTCGTCGGAAAGAGTACCAAAGGTTGGCGTATCCTAGAGAAGAGGAAAACTTAGTGGAGTTCATCAAAAGATGCCAAAGGATGAAAACCGAGGTGATGCTGTGCCCACGCTGCAGTGCAGTCTTCGACAGGAAGGCAGCAACCAACCTGCAAGTTTTGGAAAACCAGAGGTTGTTCGCCAGAAATCACAGCGAACACCCTCAAACGAGACTTTAAGTTGAGTTTGTCAGACGAGACTTTAGGCGAGTCTATCAAGAGAAACTTGAAGTTAAGTCCCTCGAATGAGACATTATATTGAGTTAGTCGGGAGAGACTTTAGTCAAGTCCATCGGATGAGACTTAAGTTAAGTACCTCAGATGAGACTTTAGTTGAGTCCCTCGAGCGAGACTTTAGTCGAGGACCTTGGGCAAGACTGTAGTCCAGTCTCACAGACGAGATTTTAGTTAAGTCTCTCACATGATTCTTTAAGTTGAGTTCCCCGAACGAGATTTAAAGTTGAGTCCTCCGGGTGAGATTTTAGTTGAGTCTCTTGGATGAGACTTTAGTCGAGTTCCTCATGCAAGACTTTATTCAGATCTCTCGAGCGACACTTGATATTTTAATCGAGTCCCTCACGCGAGACTTTAAGTCGAGTCCCCAGGAAGAGATTTTAAATCGAGTCCCCAAGAAGAGACTTTAGTCGAGTCCCTCAAGTAAGAATTTAGTTGAGTCTCGGGAGAGACTTTAAGTGGAGTCCATGGGAAAGACTTTAGTCGAGCCCCTCTAGCTAAACTTTAGGCGAGACTTAATTAAATTGAGTCCCCAAACAAAACTTTAAGTTGAGTCCCCCGAAAAAGACTTTAGTCGAATATGTCAGGCAAAACATTAAGTCTAGTCCCCTGAACGAGATTTTAAGTTGAATCTTCCAGACAAAACTGTTATCAAATCCCATAAATGAGACTTTAGTTTAACCTTTCATATGAGATTTTAGTCGAGTCTTTCAAACAAGACTTTAATCAAGTTCCTCAAGTAAAACATAAGCTATTCTCCGTAAGACCGATCCTTCAAACATTGTTTGGGATGAGTTTTTTTTTGTTTTTTGTATTGTATACCTTAATTCATTATTAAAACATTAAAATAACACTTATATAAATGTTAATATATCTAGAAAGATTAAAAATACATTTTGATATTGATATGATATGTAGTTGTGAAACCTGAGAAGATTTATAATGCGATAATGGTGCTGGAATCTTCGGAATACTTCATAGTCTTGAGATAGATTTGTCTTCTTGCTACTATTATCCATCTCTCTCTCTCCATGTAGGGTCACACTAACTTTGAAACATGCAAATGTATTAATTAGTCGTAGCCCACAATAATAGAAGTCAAATCTTTATCTTCAATACAATATCGACAAAAGAAGAGTATCAAAATTGTCTCAAAAAAGAAAGAAGGAATAAGGGTGAAGTGTGACAGATTGAAACAAACAACTAAATGTTTATAATTGTTGTTTATAAATTGAACACTTAAATCTCCTGGTTAGGGTTTAAAATAAGACGAATTCATGTTAGTCTGATTCAACTTGATAAATTTAATTCAATTTAAAACTCAACTTGAGTTTGTTATAAATATTTTTAAGTTGAACTCGACTAACTTTAAGCTTATAGAAAATTTGAAAATGATTTAATCATTCTATACGATTCAATACGATTACATAATTATAATTTTCGATTTTTTCTAAAAAATCGTATATATAATCTATGTACTTTGAGTTTAGCATTTAGATGAAATTTAATGTTTATAATGAGTTATTAAAAAAATATTTTAACGAAGAGTTATTCTAAAAGAAAGTTGATTTTTCTCATATATGTTTTTTTTTATTTGAGAAACATTTTAGCTTTTTTAAAGACACAATTTTAATAAATGGTATTACTGTAATGAATTTTTTTATATATATATATATATAAACACATACAGATCATTGAATCATAAATTGATTGTTTTTTTTAAGAATTCAATGCACTGATCATGTAAGCTACGTGTACCAATATTTATATATTTTCAGTCAAACCCTTTGCCTTTCAATAACAAGAGTCTGAATTTTCAATTTAAAAAAAAAAAAACAGGTGTCTGACTATTGAAGGGTTTAGCACTAATCAACGTGAAATAGTATCCAGATTTAAACAAATACTTGATCACAATTTTAATAAAACAAGTCATAGTTAGTAGATCTAAAATAGGTTGAATTTTTTTTTTTGTCGTAATAAAAAACAGATTGAGTATAACTAGTTTGAGATTTTAAAAAAAAGTTTAATAATGTGAAGTCTTACGGAAAAGAAAGCAGAATTTTAGAATAAAATATATTTTGAATTTAGAGTGTTTAGGGCTGCTAAAAGGCTCAAATTAGGGCTACTCAAAAGCTCAAACATCAAGCTCCAATCGGAGGCACTACGAGGAAATATGCGAGAAATATGTCTGACCTCGCTTAAGTATAGAATAAAACTCCAACCTCGTGTTTATTTTTTGGTGTTAGATCTAATCGAACGATGACTTGTGTAAACGTCAAATTAAGCGGTTTCATTTCTAACTACCTAAATTATATAAAAATTCTGGATGCACCAGATCAAAGTATGAAATTCATTTTCTACACTCAAACTATTTAATATTTATTCATTGATTTGAGCGTTAGAGTGTTAATCTTGCATGTCCATCTCGCTCTGTCACATTAGAAGGTCATTTCGCCGCTCTTGAATCCTATTTGACTTTGTCATCAATTATTTCTGATTTTGGAATAAAACAATGGCGGTGCCCGTGGGAATCTGGAATATAATTCCTGCAAAATTCCATGACAAACAACCATCTCTTTACTGCTAATCGGAAAACATCATACATTTTTCGTGTTCGAATCATCGCTAAAACTCGTAAAGCAATGGAGACATCGAATCATCGTTACAACAATCAAAACTCTCAATCTCACGAGAGAGACTTCGCTTCCTCATATAATCGAGTTTGATTTTGTCCTGATTGTTAGACGATGATCTTCGATCTTGAGGGGGGAGGTGATTAGATCACAAGTTTTAAAAAAAATTGTTTTGAAAAGCTTATGACGAGCGGAAGTAACCCGTATCGAATCGTCTAACTGAACCTCTATCAAAAAGCTCAAATATGCGTTATTGCAATCAAGGTATGGTAATTAACATAAATTGAGAAAATACTTTTAATCACAACCAGTCGAATGCTATGCTACATGTATAGTCTATTCCCAATGATAAAACACACAAAAATGCTATAAAGACAAATTATCAAACACCTTGTGTGTGTCATATCCCAATTTTGTCCGACCATTTTTTTTTTATAAATTCGATTTTTAATTTCAGTTTGCATCATATGTATAGCATAACATGCATTTCATCATGAATAAAACCTAAAATATTAGCCGGAATAAATTCTTGAATATACAGACAATTTGGTTAAATCATTCCTCAAGTACGTGCAAAATCAGTGGATAAAAAGTTCCGTAATTAAACTTGCAGACGCCAGTATTATTAATCTACGATTCGCATAGTTCAGCTTGGTGTGCTCATTATATTTTTCGACGATATTTTTCAGCTGCATTTTAATCCGTTTACGCCTTTTAAGCGATGAAAATTTATTTCAAAATTTAAAGAAACGCTGTATTTTTTCAATAAGTATATTCCGCACTGATCATTTTCATGCATCCGATTTAATTTTTCGAGCAAATTTTTGCTCGACTTTTATTTATATTTAGTCGTTTTAATTTTGTTCTTTCGTCAAAATAGTCATATTAAATAAATAGAATTTTCCATGTTATTATTTAATTTTATCATGATTATTTAAAAAATTGTAAATTTTATTTGATTCAATTGATTAAAATTGTTTTAAATCGATTAAGTCATATAAAAAAAGGGCATTATATGCATTTTGATTTATTTAAATAGTGTGTGTTTCTTGGTGTGCTTCTATGATTCAATCAAAACCATCGATTCGAATTAATCAATGACCATTATTAGCAATCCACACTTATCCTACTCATCCAATCAAAATTAGGATTTAATTAATACTATTATTAAAGAAAATCTGAAAATAAATAAAAGTATAAAAATCTCTCTCCAACCCACACTCTCTCTCGCTGGCAAAAGAAAAGAAAAGGATTTTATATTTGGTGACAGCTAGCACACACATGACCTCCACCAACGTCTCTCAACTCGCTAGAGGACATATTCACTTAAGTGTTGTTATAGATCATATTCACTTATCTCCCCTTGGTTCGAGTTGAACCAAGTGCTTCAAACGTTCCGAACAAACATCCGGTTGTATCTACCTTATTGTAAGAAATCCAATTTCTCAAAAACTCTAGCTCGTCTAATTTCGATTGTGACACGATTGAACCCAAACCTTTCTTCACAATCCTCCGGTTACCGTTACTCGTTCAAATGAACCCGCCGTTCTTCAAACCTTTGACTTGGCTGAATCTATGAAGCAAAGATTTGTGCAAAAAAACCAAAATCTTGGAGAACAAAACCATAAGATTTTATTCAAGAAAAAACCCACTAAAAACCTCTACCCAAGCCAAGATACACAATCCTATTTGAACGTTATCACCATAACAATGCACTATGATCAACAAAATTTGTTATGTGTAGTTGTTGAAACATGCAATAAAAAATGAAGATGAAGAGGAACTTTAGTGTATATCTTTCACTTTTCTTGTTGAAAAAGATGAAAATGAGAGTCAAGAATATATATATGATGTATGGACCAAGTGAAAAACACATCAGAACTTTTAGCAAAAATACACAACAGAAAAATGAGTGAAATCATCGACCACTCGACCTGCTCACACTGGGGATTTGACCTGTTCAGACCCGCAACAACACAATTCAAATAAAATAAGTTATGAGTCGACCGCAACAGGGCAACAAGTCGACTCATCTTGTTTTTCAAGAAATGAGTCGACTTATGACTTGACCTGATCAGATATGTGAGTTACAAAGAAAATAACATGCATGAATGAGTCGACTACTCCAAAGCATGAGTCGACTCAAAGATTTTAAATGGTCAAAAATGAGTTTTTAAGATGCATTTTGGTCAACTAAACCATTCTCTTATGGACCTAAGGTACTAACAAGGATCAAGTATAATATTGATATATATGAGATGCTCATATATGCATAGACACATTGAATTAATACTTTAAGCATGTTAAAGAATGAATGCACTCTACGATATGATGACACCGTTCAAAGTACACAATATGAGCTACTAAAAGAAACAAGGACTAAGAGCCTTTGCCATCACAAAAACCGCTAACCGAACCGAATAAAATTAAAAACCTTAAAAAATTGCATTTGATTCGGATGTGTTTGGTCTATTTTTCAACATAACCACGCAATTTAGTTTGGTTTGGGGTTTGTACTTTGCAAACCAAACTGAATCAAACCAAGCTGCATTATGTTACAATACAAACTTACCTTAATCCACATCCAAGCCAAACACAAACCTTAGTCTTACAACTACGAGCAACTTTCTCTTCCTCACACTTTGGATTTCAGTTTCAACCTTATCAAATATATGCTAGCAATATTGGGCCTTCTTCTCATCTTATTCACCAGGTACATCTCGCCCCTTCTTCTCAAATAACTCTTCTCTTATGTTCTTTCTTTTTCAAATTCTCATTTTAATTCTACTATTCTCTCTTACAATTTTATTTTTCTTGCACATCTTCTTCTCCAATATACCCTCTGTTATGTTTTTTCTTTTTCATCTTCTCTAATCTCTCCTCTCCTTAGGGATGACAATTTGACCCATCCCTAATGGACACCCGTAAATTTACCCACAACGGGCAGGGTAAAAACCCACAAAAACGGGTACGGGCATGGCCTCGGGTAATTACCCATAAAAAAAACGGGTATGGGCACCTTCGTACCCAGCCCGTCCCATACCCGCACACTATATATTATATGTAATTTTATTTTTATTTATATATTTTAGTTTATATTATTATATAAAAATGTATTTCTATCAATTATAAAACCTATATCAATATTAAGCCATTACATATTTAATATAAGTGTTTGTTTATTTCAAGAATAAATTGTTTGAAATTTTTTTAATGTTTTTAAAAACTTAAAATTATATGATATTTTATAATTGATCTATTTATTTTTAATAGGAATGCGCATCACGGGTACGGGTATGGGTACTTACATACCCATAGGGCACAGGTACGGGTGCTAACTTTGGCATCCAAGCGGGTATGGGCTCGGGCACGAGGATTTTTTCAAATTGCGAGTATGGGGATGAGTATTATAATACCCTGCCCAAACCCTGCCCATTGCCATCCCTACCTCTCCTCTATTTTTTCTATTTAATTATATTATTTTTTATATTTTATGCTATTGTTTTATGTTTTTTATTCAACGCTTGTTTAATCTGATTTTTGTATATTAAATAGAAAGTTGTTGTCCAAATATTATGAATTTTGTTGTTATTTAATAATGTATGAATGACTAAACACAAAATTATGTTGTCTTGCTTCTATCTGCGTATGTATGACTCAGTAAAAATCTTATAAAAAACCTGAAAAAACTTAATCAATCTGAACCGCATTGGTTTGTTTCAGTTTTACTTTTAAAAGTAAACCAAACCAAAATCAAACCTTATATTTTTAATCGTTCAGCTCAGATGACTTTTATCATCAAAATGGTATAAATCGTAACATAAACATATCTAATTAAAGAAATTATAGTAAAATTTATATTGCTTGAATATGAAATAAAAAAAATTAATTAAACTTAATTAACTTTCTTAATTAAAGGGCTTTTAAAAAACAACAATTAATTTCATTTCATATTGCTTTCCCATACTTTAAAAATCATGGTCTTTGTAATAAACTGTCATTGATCATTAACAACATTCTCTTTAGTAATGGCAGAACTTTGGTTGATTTGGACGACTATGTCATGGGAAACAAGTGTGGAAATAACAACATGCCCTTCATTTTCAGTAGTTCTTGTGATTTCTATTATCTTCATTTTCTTTTTCATTTCTTTGCTTTGACCCCAAAGTACCGCATAGAGACCGCACACAATCACAATTGCTCCAAGCATGCTATGAAAATATTGCTAAAAATTAATTGTGAATATATTGATGGCTTGAAAGTAGAATAAAAAACATGAATTGATATATGTTTAGGTAAACTAAGAAATAGAACATACCTTCCCAAATATAATTTCTCATCTAACATGAAATAAGCAGCTATAGCTACAAGTAAGAGTTGTAAAGGACTGAAAATAGATGCAAATACAGGGCCTCTCTTCTTTATGCACCAGGCCATAGCGATAACAACTAATCCTGAGACCACTATTCCCTGCATCAACATTTACTCACATTTAAAACTTCCTTTAACCAAATAATTGATTATAACAACATGAATGTTAAGATATTTAGTAAATTAGTAGGAACATACTGGATAAATAACGGAAAGAATCCTGAGGTTGTTTCGTAGCTTCCATTGTTCCCAGTCCCTTTCAACACAAAGAGCAATAATAGTTGCTTGAATGGCTCCCATTGTGGCTATTAAAGCTGCACTTGAGGGATGACTTGAGTATTCCTTATTCAACTTAGCCTGTGCCGTGTAAAGGAGAAAGAAATATGACAACATTTATAACTAATCAAGTATGATGAGCTTACCAAAATCAACGTGACACGAGTTTTTTTAAAAAGCTTCAAAGTGTAGCTTTTGTAAAATCATGGTGTTAGTCACTATGATTAAGGCAAACTCACTGCGAATCCAAACCACAACGATTCACATAAGACTATCGCTATGAAAATGACAAATTGTGTCTGATGAGTGAATAAACTAACCTGAATAATATACCACAATGAGAAAGAGCAACTGCTTGCTAGTGCACACAAAACACCCAACGCTTTCTCACCAAAGTCGGCATGGTGAGATGCTATTTGTTCATTTGAATTTTGATTTGGATGCAAAAGGTTGATTTTAGAAGACCAAATATGAATTTCTGTACCTTTGAAAAAAATAATCAACATTGCACCACTCATTCCCATTATTGTTCCTATCACCTTAGCTTTTCCTTCCACGAACTTCAAATCGAATTTATCCATTCTATGAAAACCAACAAAATGGAAAGGAATGAAATACATTGAGGCTTAGTTTGAGAGTTTGGAGGCTAAGGGATGAGAGGATTTTGAAAAAAGAAAATAATTAAGTGAAAATAATAGAAGAATATATATATATATATACCCGAAGCACACAGCCATGATGAAGGTAATGACTGGAATTAGGTTGGAGACAACCAACATAAATGTTGCTGACGTTAAAGCAAGAGCCTCGAGGTAAAGGTTTAGATACAAACTTCCCCTGAAATATTACATATCAATATATTATTGTTTTTTGGTAAAGTAATGCAAGTTATGAGGAAAAACTTGTATAATATGTGACATACCCAAACAATCCACATAGAAATGTCTTAGAAAGCACACTCCAAGTTATCTTTGCTCTCTTCTTCCTGTAAATAAAGCCAAATTATTTAAGTTTGTTTTTTTAAGCTCGCTCAGATGACTATTCTACAGGGACATCATAATACAACATTAGGATTGGAAGCCGCGATATCTCATTTATTCATTTTTAAAAATTGAAATACTCACTCTTTCAGATTATTTGACAAAAAAATATTAATAATACGGTCGTAAAAGTAAAAGCAATGAACCTATCAAAGAAAAGAGCAATAGGGATAGTGAAAGCAGATGCACAAATGAGGCGATATGCCGTAGCTACTCTGAAGCTCATTCCATCATGTATTGCGAGCTTGTATAATATAGTCACCACAGCAAATGCAATCTGTACTAACACCATTAGTACGTCTGGTTTCAACCTCTGCCATATACTACCCATGTCCATCATCTTGTGTTATAGCTGCAAATTGTGTTTTGAGAAGATGGTGGTGGTGTGGAAAATGTTGAGAAACAATGGATTTATATGGCGATTAGGAATTATTTTCTTATTCCAATATGCTTGACGATGTCGCATGGATGTTTATATAAATATATTCATTAAGCAGTATAAATATAATTCATTAAAAGAGACACTTATATATTTTATAGTAACTAATAGTTATATCATTAGGATGTATTGTCAATGGACTTGCCACCTTTCACCAAAATGTGTAGTGGCAGGGAGGTGCGTTCTGCCATATTTGGAACCCACTTACTATAAAAAAAAAATATTTTGTTACATATAAAAAACAAAACAAAAAAAGAGAAAAATAGAGAGTAGGGCATTATTTGATTTTCTTTTGTAAAACATTTTCAAAATTTTAAAATGAAAAATATCTGCTGAGATTGTTATATCAAAAATACGAAAAAAACGCTATTTTCTAACGTTTTTATTATTGTAAATTTTGGTAATTATTATGTCTTTGGTGTTGAGAAAACAATCACTATGGTTATTTCCTATATGCCTACTACTTTTGCATTAACACCACACAGTATGAAATTAAGGAACAAGTATCTTCTGGATATAGTGTCATCATACAAATTTTTTTTTTTTATTAAACTCTTTTATTATATCTTTCAATACCTTTTTATTTATTTATAACTACTATTTATAATTTATTTATATAGACTATTTTTAATTTTAATCTAAAGTATTCTTTGGAGAACAACATTTTGCACAATTTTATGTATTGTTAAGTATTTCTAAGAGAGACGACGACATCGTCTTCTAATAGGTATCGCCTCGTCTCAAGTACCCTCCTCTTGCTCAATTTTAGAAAAACGAAAAAATACGAGAGAAGTTAGAGTCAATAGCTGGTTCATGTCTACTTAGAAAATAAGGATTCAACGGTCCATCCTTGAGTGAGTAGATCGTGATCCTTCTTAAGAAAATTCTAGGCCTAAAGACCTCTATAAATACTTCTCCTCTAACTAAAGAAAAGTTATCTCATAACTTACACATAACACCTAAAGCAACATGCTAACAGATAGAACCTCTCACCTCACATGAGTAGGTCCTCTAAAATCACTATAACATCCCCATACAAGGCTTCTTACCACCGCATGCAAGTCCTGACCACCATATATTGTTATAAATCTAATAAGATCTCTGAGTATCACTGCCCTAGCAGAGATACCATGCACATACGTACTTTTTTACTAGTATAGTGATGTCAACCATATGGCCCCGATAAAACTAACATGGGTCACACCTCTTTCATTCTCACTTCTTCCTTATTCCTTCCAGAGGACTCGGTAGAGAAGGACAAATCTGCACGTTGAATGTAAGAAATTCCAAGGGAAATGGTGATCTGATAACCTCTACACGTTACATGCATGATCAACCACCATTTGTTATCTTTGATTGTAGAACATCACACTCCCTTATATCAACTAAGTGCGTAGAGAGACTTGTTATGGAAGCATTTTCACTACCTTCCATAATGGTGGTAACCACAACTATGGATAGCAATGTAGAGATCTGTTGGGTATGTGAAAAGTTGTCCGATAACTTTGAATGATTGTACCTTTCTTATTGATCTTGTATGTTTGCCTTCCAAGAGGATAGATGTGGTGTTGGGAATGGATTGGATTTCTTCCAATTCAGTAGACATTAGTTATTTGGAGAAGACCATTTCCACGTCTGCATATGCAACAACACTAGAAGAAGGGATTTCTAAACTTTTAGAAGGTTCAGTCAGTGAGATTTATTGCCTCTTCGAGCAAAATAAGACTTTTCTCCAAATTCTTAACGCGTATGCAGGTGGGGGAAAGAGATCCTTTCCATCACATTAGTGAGAGAATTCTAAAATGTGTTTCTAGAGGATGTCATTTATCTACCTCTGGGGACAAGACCACTATATTTTGCACCGTATAGGATATGTCACAACCTTCTATGTCGTGAGATTTTATCAACAAAAAAAATTTGTTCAGCCAAGCAGTTCCTGGCAGACACAAAGACTCTCTAACCATATCTAAATTCATATCATCCATCTTCTCAAAAAGAGAATGATTGGAGTCTTCAACATTCTTCCCTCCAAGCACCGTGTTGATTTTCTTTTTAGAGTAATGGACTAATATTCCTCTTACGAAAACTTCCAACTTCTTTTGGGATGTGTTTCTCAGATTGGAGTAGAACTCCTTCATGATTTGGGTGTTGTAGTATTGTGGGTGTTTGAAAAATATTTTCCATTTCTGCCATATTATAACATGCTCGATCTTACAAATAAGACCAAGGTCCTTAGATTCCAAGTCAAAGATGAATCTCTTTTCAGAAAGCATATTTCTTACAACAAATACCTTCATGTATCTTCTTTGAATGTCACTGTTCACAAAAGTTTCATTGTCTAAAAAATTAGAGTCAGAGCATACCACATGAGGAGTCGTGTTCTTTCTTGCACAAGTTTTGATTCTTTTTCCAATGGAGATGTGTATCACTGATGAAATAATGAATGGTTCTAATGAAGAGGCTGATGTTTTCAAACTCTAATTTTAATCCTAAAAGGTTTTCAAACCCAATTTTTTCTTAAACACATAATTTATCTCCCCCCTCTTGTCCAACAAAATGGATCTGACCATCTTCATTTCAATTTACCAGTGAAAAGTTTCAACCTTGAGTTAAACAAGAGTACCCTTTATCCTTCTATTAATTTCCTTATTGAAATTTCTTGGCATGTTCCTTGTACAGTTCAACATTCTCATAGGAGAAAAATCTATGCTCTTTCAACTTATTAAGTTGCAACATTCTTGCTTTCCAAACCACTTGCATACTGAAATTAATTTTTTTTAACAACCCAAAAAGCTTTGTATTGCAATTCAATGGGTAGGTGGCAAGATTTACCATAAACAAGTCTATAGGGAGATATTCCTAAAGATGTTTTGAAAGCAGTTTTGTATGCCCACAAAGCATCATCCATATGTTTGGACCAATTCTTCCTAGAGGGATTGACAACCTTTTCCAGAATTATTTTGATTCTCCCTATTAGATAGTTTGACTTTCCCACTACTTTGGGGATGGTAAGTCGTAAAAAATTTGTGTTGAACCCTATATGTTACCATTAAATCTTCAAAATTTTTACTCAAAAAATGGATTCATTCGTTACTAATGATAGCTCTATATGTGCCATGTCTATATAAAATATTTTTTATAAAACATTTGGTCACAACCTTAGCATCATTACTGGGAGTTGTTATTGCCTCTATCCACCTGGAGACATAATACACAACTATAAGAATGTATAAATTTCCATAGGATTGGGGAAATGGTCTCATGAAGTTAATGCCCCACACGTTAGACAAATCAATTTCTAAGATATTGGTGAGTGGAATTTCTTACCTCATGAAGTTAATGCCCCACACGTTTTGAATCAAAGAAGAAAAATTTCCTCTACTAAGAGTTGAATTTTAGAGGGACACATCCACTTACCAAATAATTCACAATATCTTTATACGAGGGTGCCGCAACAAAAGTCATCATTAGTAGTTGTTCATCAGGAAATTCTTCTGTGATATCCTTTCTATCCTGCCTTTTGTCATCATCTTAGAGTCTTGATAAATGATCATCTGCTAAGTTTTCTACTCCCTTACTGTCTCTAAAATCTAGGTCATATTGTTACAACATCAACACCCAACTTATCAACCTTGGCATAACATCCTTCTTGGTAATGAGATATTTAATTACAGCATGACCAGTGTAGACTATAACTTTAGTGCCCACTAAATAAGATCTGAACCTGTCAAATGAAAAGACAATTGCAAACAACTCCTTTTTAGTATGTTTGAAGTTGATATGTGATTCTACCAATATCTTTCTAGCATAATAAATGATGTGAAACACCTTATCATGCCTTTTATCAAGAACAACTCCAATGGCAAAGTCACTTTCATCACAAATGAGTTCAAATGGCTCAGTCATGTTGCACCAACTCACATAGAGGCTTTGTAATTTTTGAAAAATATTTGATGAACCTCATATAAAATCCAACATGACCAAGAAATCTTCTTATGCCCTTAATATTTGAGGAATCATGAAACTTTTCAATTACTTCAATCTTGGCTTTATCCACCTCTAATCCCAACTTAGAAATTGTGTGGCCTATAACTATTCTTTCTGCATAGCCTGAAATTGATCTTGCAACTCATCCATTCTCTCGTAGACACCAACGGTCTCGCTTTGGTCAGCATGAAAAATAGGTTCTTTGACATAAGAAACAACGTGAGCCATGGGAGGTGGTACAGGCATCACAGGTTAAGCCACTGGAACTTCAGGTTGGCACCCCTTAGGCACAAAGTTGGGAGGCATGCCCCAAGGGAAACCATAAGCCATGTGGTGCTACAGAGCACTGACGGGAGCCACTGAGATAGGCATAGAGACAATCTCGGAAATCACGGTCCTCTGAAGTTGAGTTGGAGGAGGAGGTGAAGGCTGATTCTGAGCAGCCTCCAAAGCTTCCATCATAGCAATAAGCCTTTCGTAACCGACCCTCAAAGTTGTCACCTCTTCGCGGAGCTCATGATTCATTTGCTCTAAGTGGTCCATCTTTTTCAACTGATTAGATCGAGTATTGTACCGGTGAGACAACTTGCTCAAAGCAAGACCAAGATGCAACATGATGCATGATATGCAAATGTAAATGTTATATTGTTTATTTTCCAAGGAACTTTAAGACATAAGTTGCAAACATAATAATAACACATTCCAATGTACTAAAATCTCATTTTATTAATAATAAAAAGGATTACAATCGGAAGTAGAATTTCAATGATCATAAGCGGAAAGAAACTAGATTTATGGAATCATATCCGATGACGATCCAACTCCAATCCGACACTTCTTGTGAAGCCTCTTGATCTCTCTTTTGTAGTTGCTTTTCATAACATCCTTCTCTATCACGAGCTGGTCTACAATGCCTTTCGAAACACCGGAAGTAGGAAGATGAGTAAATGATGAATTGTTAGAGGAAAATAAATCCTCTTGGCCTCTGGATATCTTCCTAGCATGTTGCTCGAGTGATTCTATCAAGTCGTGCTTTTCTTTAAGCTATTTCTGCAATTCTACTTTCTCAAGGTGTGAGGTCTGAAATTTTCTCTCCCAATTATCCCTCTCTTGCTTCATCCTATCCAAAGCCACTTGTAACTCCTTTATGCCTTTAATATTAGGATACTTGACCATTATTAAAGACATAGGTCTTTCGTAAGTGTATGGTATCTTGAATTCCTTTGCTCTATTCTTCACCCTACTAGTGTAAGGCTCCAAAGCTACACAATTCCTCAATCCAAGCTCACCTTCCTTTTCCTATGAATATTGTGCCAAGCATGCACTATTCTAGCTTTCAACCCTTGAGTGTCCTTCCCTTCTTGAAAAAATAAACCTTCTAACAAAGTGTTATTAGGTTTGTCCTTCATAGCGCACCCGAGTTAACGTTTTTCCAGAGCTGGATTGTAGTTGATTCCTCCTTATGTACGAAGAAGAGAAACATTAGAGAGCTTCCCACAACTATCAATAATCTCGACTTCGTCATAAACAAAAGAGTACCAAGTAATGTCATCATTGGTGAGAGACATAAGTCTTTGAGTCTGCCTTAAACAATCCTTGTTTTCTTGGAAGATAGGAGACTGCGACAAGCGTGAAATAAACCACTTGTACATTAAAGGCACACAAAAGACAATAGTTCCACCACCTTTAGAAGTTCTATGATGAATGGAAAATAAGTGTCACCGAGCAGATTTGAAACCGGATTCCCAAGCCAAAAGATCCTCATAGCATTAACTTCAACGAAATTGTCAATGTTAGGAACCAAAACCAAACCATAGACAAGTAAGGAAAGAATAGTCTCGAATGCCACCATGCTATTATCATTAGCAAAGAGAAGGCTTTCTCAAATATAAACTTTGTAGTCAACCCTCTAATGCCTCCTTTGACAGTGAGATTGGCATTTATGTCATACTTCCTCAAATGAATGGCTTCAACAATAACTCGAGATTCAAGAACTCCTTCCACCCCACTAAAAGGAACTCTATCAGAAACTGGTACACCGAAAAGGTGAGCATACTCCTCCATGGTAGGAAACAACTAATAATTAGGGAAAGTGAAGCACCGATAAACAGGATCATAGAACTGGACCAAAGTGCAGAGAAGCACATCCTCAACATCAGTAGATAGCACATATAAAAGTTTTGCAAAATGCTCTCTGAAACTCTTAGGATCATCCACAAAATATGCTAGCTTCCTTAGTTCCATAAGATTGGGACATCTGAAACTAAATTTCTGAGTATTCCTCCTTCTAATATCCATGATCAAAACATCTGCGATGTTTGTAACAAGACTCTCTAACTTCCTTGAAAGTTGACTAAAATTCTTACGAATGCCATGAATGCATGATGCAACAATCACAAATAAGGTCACACAAAGCATACAGACAAGGTCCAAAGGTTCGGAGTCACGAGCATGGAGCTAAGGGTAGGAACCAACCCATAATGTATGTACTAAGGGTATAATCAATTGTAGAACAAGGTTCTAAAAAGTTCCCAGAGTCATAATTCCATCCTTTTGATATTACCAATTTATACGACTACTCATCCACCAGTAATATTCTCAAGAGAAACTCGTCCAAGTGTAGTATCGCATAACAACTAATTCAAGTCTACATTGAGTAGACACTGCAGTACATCCTAAAAGGCCAAGAAGGATTAAGGATTCTAAGGTCTTCAGCTTCTCGGGCTCCCAGGTCGAATAAAAGTAATGCTAACTATGATTACTCGTGTGATATCAGTAATCCCAAGGGGGCCTCCACTAAGCGGGGGATCTCGAGTAAGCTTATTAAGGATTAACTCCACGTAAGCCAAAGACGACTATACCACCCTCATATCATAAGATCTCTCAAGTCCGGGTATATGACTTATCTCACCATACTGAGATCACCAAGAACCAGAAAGAACAAACAATAACAAATAACAACAAACATAATATATACACAAAAATAAAGATAGACTAAACCCACTTAGGACTTTACTTCCCAGCAGAGTCACCGCTTTTTTGTAGCGGTAAAAATATTGAGATTAAGCTATTGATTAACTTAACTCATAAAGCAAGAGTCAACACCACGCTTTTATTATATCTAAAGGAAAAGGGGAAAAGTACAAATAAAACCCAAAGAAGTTTTAGAACAAAACTAAAAGAAAGAGAACAAGGGTCTAGGGGTTAGTTATGTAAAGGGAATGTATTAGCACCCTAAACATCCATGGTACTTCATGGGAACCTCTTTGAAAATGTTCCTTTTGGTTTTAAAAAAAAGAAAGTGTTATTTGTTAAAAGATTGGAGGGATGGGAAAAAGGCATTTTAATTATGATTTGGAGTTTGCCAAGACTTTTAAAGTCTCATACCTACGTACCAACAAAGTGCAATGGAGGATCGAAACCTCGTAGTTCGTGGTAAAAATAAGAAAAAGTGTTTGTTTTGATTCTTTTTTATGGGAAAAGAAAATTTGTCATTTTAAAGAGAATACTCAACTAGTCACCCATAAGTATGAGTATTTTGCATCATCATGAGAAGGGATCCAACTTGGATAAGGATCAAAAAGTATGCCACTAGCTCCCATGGATGGAAAATAATTATCATTAATACTATGGAGATAGGAGGATTATAACTCAACTATGGAAATGAATCATGTCTAATCTTTGAGAAAAAGTTTTAAAAGGAAAAGTGCACAAAGGCACAAAATGATTTGAATGAATTAGGAATTTTTTAGTCTTTTGAAATTGTTCTAAACATGCTTATGATGGATTGACATTTATTAAGAAAAAGGTTTTGAAAATCACTTGACAAATATCAAGATTTATTGAGAAAATGGTTCAAGTTTAAAAACAGTAAGGTTTTGAAAAAGAGAGGAGATTTTGAAAATTAAATAAGGGGAGGGGAAGGAGAGACTATCCTAAAGCATAAAATAAAAGCTATGGAGGAAATATCTAACCAAGAGATAGCAAGCTTTATGACATAGGTCAAACAAGAAATCTCTTATTTGGATTAAGCCTTAAGCAATAAAAATAAGCAAATAGTAAGTCATGTGTCAGATAAAACCAAAGTAACCAATCCAAGTCTTCGAAAGGAAATCCCAAGTCAAAGATATCAGATGAATTCCAAGGTCTCAAGTCCCAAGTCCCAAAGTAAAGGTCAAGATCCTAATTCTAGGTCCACAACTCCACAAAGATGCCAAGGATAGTAACCACAAGTCCATGAATCAAGATAACCAAGTTCTTTTTAGGGTTTTTTCATTTATTAATGCATTTTAAAGAAAATGAAAGTCCAAATGAACAAAGAAAAACGAGCATAAACATAAACAAAGGTCCAAATGGACAAAGAGCAAATATGATATGAAATGCTAAAATAAAAGCATAAAGTAAATAATAAGAAATAGAAGCATGAATTAAATAACATTAAAATAAAGTTAATATAATAAGATGTTAGTAAATGTAAGTGAAAGATGAAAAGATGTTTCGGTCATTTTTTGGAGAACACTCCACTATCCACTCACAAGCATGAAAATATGAACCTATACATCATTTGTGAGAAGGGCTCCAACTTGGATAAAATCAACAAGTATACCATTAGCTCTCATAAATGGAAGATGATCAACATTTTCACACAATACCATGAGGAATATGAGACTTACAGTCTCACTTATAAAAATACCTTTTGTTTCTTTTGGGACAAATTTAGCGCTATGTTAAGCAATCGTAATTGAACTTATGTATAAGTCACAACTATCTGAGGTCGGTCAATAATAATGTTTGTGTTAATGTATGCTAGATAAATGCTATGTAAATCATCCTCATAAAGATATGCCACACATGAAAAGAAAAAGAAAGGGGATGATCAAGTACAAAGGCTAGGAGGATGGTCCATTACTGCAATCCATATTTCATGACAATTAGGACAAACTTATGCTTCAATCTAAAGTACCTTAAATGATTTATGATAACTTAGAAGGTAGATTTGAAATGATGAAAGTTCATCAAGCACCAATCCACACATCATGAACAAGATGGACACTAATCCATCCAATTGATCAAAAGGAAAAGAAAGAGATGAAGAAGAAAGGGGACAAGAGAGGTCACATCCAAATTGAATCACAAATTTGATCAAGTCATCATCAAAATCAATCATCCATTTTGGTGGATTAGGGTTTTCACCATATCAACACCCAAGATCCATTGAGTTTGATGAGACTTGGAGTCAAAATCATCATGATCCAAGGCCAACAGAAGTCCCCAAGGTCAAACAAATTTAAAATGCAATTAAATGAAAAATATGCATTAAAGGTATTTTTAAATGATTTTTAAAATGGAAATAAAATGAAAAATCCACAAAGTCCTTCAAAACACTAAAAAAATGGCCAAGAAAATTATGGGAAGTTGGAAATAAAATGAGAAACATATAATAAAATTTTCGTAGTTTTAAAATGCAGAAAAGTATTTTTAAACCAATTAAAACAAAGGAGAAAAGAGAAAATTAATAAAAAATAGAAAATCAGTGAAATAAAACGTGGAAAAAGAAAAATCAGATAAAGAAAAACAAAAGAGAATTTTAGAAATTATTTTGGATAAAAAATGAAATTACTACGAGTTTTTAAAGAAAAAGAAATTTAAAATAGTAAAATAAAAAGAATTAAAATTAGAAAAAACCAGGAGGGTTGGATCATGCCTCATTAATTGACGTGACATATCCAACACTCTAAATGATGAGAAACATGATAGAATACGCTGCAATCAATTTGAATTTAACAATCAAAACATTTTAAAATGTCAATGTGTCTGGTCCAAACTCAGACCACCTGAGAAATACTCCGGTCATCTTCTCCGGTGAGCTCTCACCAGACTTTCATCGTTTGGTAACTTCAAGACACGAGACCACCACCATAGTGATCCTCTTCTCATCCTGAATTCAACCTTATGCTTCAAATTCATTTATGTGAACTGAGCATAGGTAATTTCAAAGAAGTTTCAGAAACAACCAAGTCACGAAAAATTAAATTAAATGATGAACACGATCAATCAACACCAGATAAGTTAGGGGGAGGCATCAGAGAGTGAAGGACTACATTATGGTAACTTCTTTGAGTTTAAATGATGCTCAGAACTGCCTTGTCCATATGATGATCAGAAGTTGATGAAGCTCGATCTGGTTGGAGCATTTCAGAAGGTCTTAATGCTTGGGAAATGTTGCAAAAGTTTTAGAGAATGCCAATGGAGCTAATAGAATCAAGAAAATGGATTGAAACAGATTGAAACTCAAAACAAGATAGTTGAATTTTCTGGAAAAACTTCAAGTTGCAGCAGGGATTTATTGGCTCTTCAAAGCTTGCAAATGAAGGAAATAACTTCCTCTTATTATAAGGAATGCGATTGGATCCAAATACGTGTGAAATGATGCCAAATTCGTGCAAAATGAATTTGATCCAAGTATGTGAAAAGTGTGACTTGAAACTCCTCAAAACTCAGCCAAATGACGCGTTTTAAGTGTCAATTAACTTCTGGAGGTTTTATTAAACATGTTTAGGACCAAACACTTGCTAATTTGGCTTGGAATTGAGTTTAGTGATGATCAAATTTCGGGAAATGGTGATTTCTTCAGTTTCAAGTCACCATGTTCAACTCAATTGGGCATCCTACTCAAGAGGTTTTTTGATCCTATTCTTTTTGAAATATGTTAGCATCATGGCCAAGATTACAATGTTCTAAGAAAGGTTGAATTTGGATATTTTAGAACAAAGTTATGGTGTGTTCAAGTTGGCATGAAATACTAGTTCCATAACTTAGAAAAGTTTGAGTTCTTCATGGCTGAAAATGACCTATAATGTCCCAATGAATTCCATGGCCTTCCATGCATATTTTAACCTTGGTTCTTGAAGAAAACTTATAGTTGGTATTATGAATGACATTGTTCAAAAAGAATCAGCTCCATATGTTAAAAATTGAAGAAGTTATGATCTTTGAAAGTCGGCAAAAAGTCACTTGAAAATAGGTCAAATTTCAGTAAGTGCACAAATGACCTATAATGTCTCCAAACTTTTGATGGTGCTCCAAGCATAATTGGCTTTTGTCATATGAATAGAAGTTTTAAAGTATGTTGAGAAGAGTCATTTTCAAAAATAGGAATTCAAAAAGGTTGATAAATGAAGGAGTTGTGATCTTTGTAACTTTGACTACAAAATGTTGACTTTTAGGTCAAACCCCTTGGAACAAGCTTGTGCACTTGGACTTTCCTTGCAACTCAAAGAATATGGGTGGTCATATGAACTCAAAATAAGGTGTATTTATTTTATATTGATTAGATTGCTCAAATATTGTAGTTACTTGTTGAAGAAGGAATGGAAATAAACAAATGAACCTTTGACTTTTCTTGAGATGTAAGCCACCAAACTTTGAGATGCTCTTGATTTGAGGATCCCTACCTTGCATAATAGACTTAAGGGAAACAAGACATGTTTTTGGTATTTTGATTAGTGGTTAGATAGGCAATGAACATATAAACACAAAGGTAAAGAAAGAGGTGCTTGGTGATCCCTGCAAGAAGCAAACCCAAAGATGGATAGGGGAAGGGTCAAGATGTGACCTTGGTTGTATGCAAAAGATGTAAATGAGATATCCTATCTTTGGGTTAAAAATTAGGGCATGACAGGTAGGTACATCAGTGAGTCCTGGGTAGAAGGAAGAAAATTATTTATATCCGTTTGAAGTAGTACTTTTGATTTGACGTTTGATTAGAACAAAGCATAATGACTCTTCATCCAATAAAATACTCTAGAGCAATGTTTTGCAATAAGTGGTAAACATGTGTTTAGAGTTCAGTACCTATCAAAGTCAGATGACTAGATAAGGTTAGGATGACACAAACAGTATCAGAGATGCCTTCTTCATAAGTGTTTACTAGTGAGAACCAAAGTTGACATTATCTTCAAGACTTATACAAGGATAACATTGATTCAGATTCATATGAAGTCTAGAGTTCAGAGTCGATTTTATCAGAGTCCATAGTCTCTATAAATAGAGTCTCTCCAAGATCAAAGTTCACAATCTGATTTGATCAACATTGTTCAGCGTATTATTTTGTTTAAAGTCATCTTCACTCAACTTCTTACTTGATCAGATTTAGATTTACTTCACTTCAAGCTTGCTCAGAATCTACACACTTCAAGAAACTAATAGAAACCAAAATTGTTCTTTTATATTATGTTATAATAAAAACTCAGGAATAATTGTAGAACCAAACTAGTTCCAACATTTCCAACATTGATAATGGACTTGTCGAAGCCATCTTATTTTTCTTTCCTTCGACAATCTACTTGTATATCCATATCCAAAGTGAAATATATGCCCATTACATATGCAACCTGTTCGAGCTCATAATCAAAGTGTTTCTTTGGAGGTTCCGCTTTTTGCTATGACTCAACCACCAAATCAGATGTTGTTAAGGGAAATTCTCACTTTTGGAAGAAGAAATCTCTTGAGAGTTCAATGAAGATTTAGAAGAAAGCTAAGAAGTTTGGAATAAAAGGTGAGGCTGATGACATGGAGCATGTGGAAATGGTTAGCTTGTTGGAACTCATAGATTCTACAATTTCTTCTTAGAAGGATGTTATCAAAAGTAAGTGCCAATGAATATTGTATCAAATAATATTAGGGGATGTGGGAGTTTGGAGAAAAGACGAAGGTTGAATCAGCTAATTTCAAATGAGAATTTCAATTTCCATTTTCTTCAAAAGACAAAGTTAGAAAATTTGAATTCAGAGGATGTTAATTCTTTGTGGGATGGGTAAGACATCGAATGAACTTTTATAGGGTCCATTGGTAGATCAGGAGGTATATTAATTATGTGGAAGGGATTTGGAATCCTTGTTTCAACTTTGTTGGTGAAGGGTTTGTCAGTTTAAAAGTGAGCTGCGAGGGTAATTCTATTATTTGGTGAACATTTACTCTTCCTGCAATGTGAATAATAAGAGAGAGCTTTGGAATTAGTGAAAGGATTTGAAGAGGAATTTTCTGAAGGGATTGTGGTGCGTTGTGGGTGATTTTAACTCAATAAAAACCAAATAAGCAAGGAAAGGTCTGAGGGTAGCAATTATTATAGGCGAGATGGACGAGTTTGTATGCTTCATTGTTGACATGGATCTTATGAACGTCCCTTTTTTTATGGGAAATTCACTTGGGTAAAACCACATGGTAGTGTAACTATCGGGTTTGATAGATTTCTCATGTCTGAATTGTTGGTGGAAGCTCGGAACATAGATAAGAAAGGCTTAGGAAGAAGGGATTTTTGTCACACCATGTTCCTATTTGGATCAAAGGCAGCATCACAAACTGGGGACTTAAACCTTTAAAGTTTTTTTAGGCTTCATTAAGGCATCCTCGATTTATGTCCTTTGTTTCTAAAGCATGGAACTCCAAGAGTATCAGAGGTAAAGTTGCTTACGTTGTAAAGGAGAAGTTGAAGCACTTGAAAGAGAAATTGAGAATTTGGAACATGGAGACATTCAGGTATCTTGATCTTGAAATTGAGAAGGAAGTTTCAAAGTGGAACCTCTTACATTTAAAGGCATTGAAGGCTACCTATTCATGTGCGTTTGATAGAGATCAAGCGTCTAGTAGGGTGCGAGAATAAATACATTTCAAGGAGAGTATTTTATGAAAAAAATATAAGTAGAATTGGCTCAATGAAGGGGATTCAAATTCTATGTTCTTTCACAAGACTATGAGAAGGAGGTTTCAAAGGAATAAGTTGGTAGGTCTTTTGATTGATAAAGGGAAGTTGGAATCCATTACAAAGTTGAAAGGTGAGATCAAATAGAATTTTGAGAATTATTTCAAAGGGCTTAATCCAATGAGACATTTGATGGATAGGGTGGAGTTAAATCTTTAATTTGGATGATAATGAATCTTTGGAGATTCCATTCTCCAAGGATGAGATCAAGATTGTTGTGTGGTTCGGAACTAGCGACAAGAGACTCGACCCTAACCGTTATAGCCTCAACTTTTTCAAGGAGTGCTAGAATTTAGTTAGAGATAAAGTGGTGAGACTAGTTAACAAATTTCATCAGAATGCCAAATGCCTAAAGCTGTTACTACATCGTTTTTGGCTTTAACTCCAAAATTTAATAATCCTCAAGTTTTGGACGAATACATACCTATTAGCTTGATTAGAAACATCTATAGGACTCTAGCTAAATTATGATCTTCTAAAATGAAGAAGTTAATGAGTGAGCTGATTTCAGTGTCCCAAGTTGCATTCCTTCGCCAAAGGCAGATGCCCGATGGTGTCCTGGTTCTGAAATATGTCATGGAATTTGCAAAGAGGAAAAAGAAGAATTGTATTTTGATCAAGGTAGACTTATGTAAAGTTTACGATTGTGTGTCATGGTGATACTTAAAGTTTGTTTTGGGGAGGATGGGATTCAATGTGAAGTGGTACAATTAGATGGATGCAGTGGTGTTTTCGAGTTCAATGTTGGTCTTAGTTAATGGGAGTCCTACTGAATACTTTGAGGTTTATAAGGGGATCCCATTCCTCTTTCCTTTTTTGGAAGAAGAATGATTAGAAAAGACGGTTCAAAAAGTGGCTAGCCTAGGAGGCTTAATGAGGTTTTAAGTGAATCAGTCCAATATATTTAACATTCTTTAATTTATAGATGACACGATTCTTCCGTGTGATATAACTTGGCCAAATTTATGGATCTTGGTATATTGAGGGGTTTCAAGCTAGCATCTAGTTTGTGTGTGAATATAGCTATAAATAAGATAATTGGTATTAATGTAAATGATGAGTTTTTGCAAGTGGTATATTCATTTCTCACTTGTTACAAAGGCACAATCATTTTTTCTTTTATTGGAACTCATATTGGGGTAAATCTTAGGCGGAAAGAATATTGGAATCTGGTTCTTTCCAAAATGCATAACAGGGTGGCATTATGGAGAGGGAAACCCTTATCATTTGGTGGAAGAATTTTTTTTGATTAATGTAGTTCTTTCTAGCTTCCCTGTTTATCAATTCTCCTTTTATAAAGCATATAAAGTAATTTTGAATGAAATAACAAAGTTGCAACGAGAATTTCTTTGGGGAGGTGGCGAGAAAATGCGTAAAGTTTGTTGGATTATGAAGGTAGAGAAAAACAAGAAAGGGGGGTTTGAATTGTTTTCACATACAATAAAAACTTTTGGAGTTTCTACACACACAATTTAAAGACAATTAACACAGAAGTTATCCTGGTTCGCTTGAAATTTAAAGCTACTCTAGTCCACCCTACAGTAAGACCCCAATTTTGACCCTAAGATCCCTCATGTAATCTCATCATATGCATAGCATTGGGATCATACCTTGGCATCCTTCTTACCCCTCTTTCATTGGGTTTATTTTAGGAGAGATCGCCAAGCACCATGTAATTGTAACATACTTTTATATTATCATTTTACTAACCAAAATACCAAAAATATGTCTTTGCTTTTGCCTAATTCTTTTGTAGGTAGGGCATGATCACCATTGATCTATCAAGTTCATATCTAGGGTTTAAGACCCTCATGGCTAAGAGCACAACCAAGGAATGATACAAAATGTCTCTAAGCATAATATACGAGTCTCAAAAATCTTTGCATGTTATTTTGATCAAGATTTCTTCAAGAGTTTGGAGTTGGTTTGCCTTGGAAACCCTAGTTTGTCTGGGTATCTTGAGTAACTTCTTCAACAAGCTTCCTCATCAATTGATAAAATTCCTTAAAGGGACACTTCAAATTCATCATATTATGCATATAAGATCTACCATGAGCCTAAAAAGTCAAGAGAATTGCAAGTTAGCAAGTTGGTTGATGGTGGTTGGTCGGATGGATTCATCTGATCAAAACTGGGTCTCCCTAGACCCTATCTCCTACACTTTTCATCATATAAAAATGATTCCAAGAGAAAAGTTACTCTAAATGAGATTTCAAACAACTTTCATGTTGAAGTATATAGCTAATTTTGCTTGGAAAGTCACTTTCTATGTTGAAACATTATAGGTCATTTTGTCTAAACCCTAATTTGAAGGTCAACTTCCCAAGGCCATAACTTGCTCAATTTTGATGACATGAAAGATTTACAAGTTGCACAATAAAATTCAATAAGTCTACTTAAACGTTTATGTTTGGATTGAGAGCTAAATCAACCTTTATAAGCCAGTGATATGAGGATACATTATAGGTCATTTTGGACCCATACCATTGAACAAGTGATTTTCCTCAACTTCAAAAATGCATAACTCTCTCATTCTAAATCCAAATTATGTCAAATTTGTGACCATATTGAAGGTATTTGAAATAGATGCAACTTTTATGAAGACACTTTTTTCATTTGGAGCTCACATAAAAAGTTAAGTAAGGTGGAACATTGAAGTATATGACTTGACACTTAAAATATTTTTCAACATGTTGAAATTTCCAAATTTCCACCTCAAAATTAACCATGACTCAAGTTCCAAATGGAAACATGTTCAACATAAGAGTTGTTCCTCTTGATCTAAGCTTTCTAAAGAGTCCTAATTCATTAATTTTGGATGAGGTTTGCTAGGGATGCGCATGGTGTTAAGAGGCCTACATCAATTGGCAAAATCAAAACTTCAAATGATCATTTCATGTTGCCTTGCCATTCAAGCTTCATTTAAACTTCAACACAGTTGAATTTGGACCTTAGTGCATTGCTTCATGAGCCTGTACACACCCATGCAAGCATGAACATGACATTTCCAATTTTGGAGGAAATTTCAAGTGTGCAAATAACACTTCAATTTGCTATAAATAGAGACCCTATGAGCTCATTTCAAAGGACCCTTGCGGACCAGCTTTTCCTCCTCTCTAAAAACCCTCACAATTCAAAGGAAAACCTGATAATTTTCACTTGAAAATTGAGTTTGAATCTCACTGTTTGGAGATTCAAAAACTACAGGATCCAAAGCTTTGTACCAATCCTAATCCACTTCTGCAAGCTATTGGAGCAAGATCAAACGTGAATTAAAGCAAAAGAGATCAATTTCTGCACATCATTGAAGGTACTTTCCAGATTTTTTCTTCTCATCAATTCTCTTGGATCTTTGGTTGTCTGAAGTCCTACCAATGTAGGCAAGAAGATTGAGTTGCTTTGAGGTCAAATTGAAGTAACTCATTTGACACACCTCAAAATTCAACTCCTTGTATCTTTCTATATATTTGGAGTTAGTTAAAATTGAGGTCAGATTCGTGCTCTACGCCATTTTCTCTTTCAGATGATGTCCTCTTTTATTTTATTTTATTTTAATCATGGTGATGATTGAACCAGTCCGACGAGGTTCGCCTGAGAAGGTGACCGGCCTTTGACTCCGGCAGTGAGGTGGCACGGTTCAGAACCATTGATCCATTTCAAAATGTTTTAATCACAAGCGTTGGTTTTGATTACCACTTGTGTGGCGCGCTGACTGAGTTCCATCATGGAACGCACGTTTGTGTCCACTTGATCTGCCACCTCAATTAATGAGGGAGATCAAATGGTCCACGTTTTTTTTATTTTCTGATTTTCATTTTATTCCTTTGATTTTCATTAATTCATATTAATTTTAATATTGATCCAAAAAATATGAGAGTTTCACCAAAAAATTTCAAATAAAATCCTCTTTCATATTTCGAATTAAAATTACTTTTTGGATCATTATTAATATTTTTCATGATTTAATTGATTTTGTGATTACTTTTAATTGTTTAAAAATACTTTTAAGTTTCCAAAAATTCTGAAATTTTTTCTCCAAGGTCCTTTGACCTTGTTTGACCTATGATAAATCTCATGGCCATTTCTTTGGTGTTTTGATGAGGTTTTAGGAATCTGACCAACCATATTTAATTTAATGCATTATTTTTAGATTGAATAAATTCCAAATAATTGTGTTGAGCCATTTTGATTGACTTTGTAAGTTTGATTTGTGTTGTTGGGCCTTGGTCAAGGTTGATTTGACTTAGCTAGGTTAGGATCATTGGATTTAGGGGATTGATGGAATGTACATTCCATCTCCCAAAATGAATGAATGGTTTTAATTTGATAAAAGTCCTCCTTTGTCCAATTTGAGTTTGATCCACTTCCCCTTCCCTCTTCATTTCATTCCCCTTCTTTATGCATTCATGTCATGGACCTATGATATCTCTACATCCTAAGGCTAGTTGATTGCAAAATCAACATAAGTATAGATGAGATTAGGTAATCACTTTTTCATATTCTTTTTGTGTGTGGTATATTTCATGAGCATAGTCCATTATACTATGTCTCTAACATGCATTAACACCAAAATTCTATTGCCCGACCTCAAATAGTTGTGACTTCTACATAAGTCCAATTACGATTGCTTAACATAATGCTAAATTTTTGACACAAAAAGGAATAGCATTCTAGTTAATGAGATTGTAAGTCTCCCCTCTTTCATGGTATTGTGTGGAAATTTGGCCTTTTTTCCTTCTTTTGGAAGATGTCTTGGTTCAAGGATCCATGCTTGTGATAAGTGGGTTGAGTGTTCTCCAAAGAATGAATTAAAACAAAAAAGAAAAAGCAATACTAACTCCTAACTCATTAACAACTAACATTTAATTTCAAGTCATTTACTTTTAATGAAAATTAATTTTTGAGCTCTTATTCATTTGCCATTTTTCATACCATTCTAATTGTTTATGTCAATGTCATTTTCACTTGGTCCACTTGGACCATTTTTTGTGATATATTTTGCTTGTGATTGCTTGTGTGGTCTTTGACCATTAATGTACATAATAAGAACAAAAACTCGAAAAAACATTTTGTGTGGAATGTTGTTTTGATCTGAGACAATTGGACTTAGAATTTAGGCAACACTCCCTATGCTAAGGACTTGGCCAATGCCAATTTTCATGTAACCAAGTTCTTGTGATTTGAAACTTCATCTAATACATCATTGAATATCCATTTTAGTTCATCTGCAACATGATCATTGTGAAGCTGTTACTTTGAACCTGTGACTTGTGGCATTGTGGAATTCATCTGCTACATGGGAAAATTTGAAGAAGATCATGAAGTTGCAAAGCTTGGATGTGGCTATCTTTATTTGATGCCTTGCTCTTCAAGTTGATATATTCTGCATTGTTTGTTGCTTGATTCTAATGTCCAAGGGAATTTGGGTTTCTATATGACATTCTTGTCTATTGGATTGCAGCCCATTGGTTAGATCTTTTCAACTCTCCACTTATAAATTTTGGCTTAGGATCAGTCTCTTCATCTCCTCCCCACTTCTTTAATTTCAAAATCTCTCCCCACTTTTAAAAAAAATTCTTTGCTTGTGTCTGCTTTTCTAAACTTGGACCATATTACAAACTAGAAATTTGGCCTTATGCCATTGCATTTTCAAAATCTTTTCTTAATAAAACTTGTAAATAAACTTAACTATACTTGAATTAAAATTTTCAAAAGCCAAAAATAACTAACTCATTCAAACCATTTTTTGGCCTTTGTGCCTTTCAAACTTATTTTTTGTTAAAATCAATGCATCTACTTTGAAATTTATACCACGAACTACGAGGTTTTGATCCCTCATTTTTATGTTGGTAAGTAGGCACAAGTCCGAAGGTCTTGTCCAAAACAAAAATATAATTAATGAATTCTTTTCTCATCCCCCATTCTATTTGTTTGTAAACATCATTTGTACAAATATACATATGCACGCAAAAAATGGCTCCCTTGTAGTACCTAGGACACTTTGGGTGCTAACACCTTCCCTCTATGTAACCAACCCCCTTACCTGTAATCTCTGGAATTTTATTAGTTTTGATTTGAAAACTTCTTATTTTGGGTTTTGTTCATACTTTTCCCTTTTCCCTTGGAAACAATAAAAGCGCGGTGACGACTCTTGTTATTTGATGTCTCGCTTATCCATAGCTTGATGATCATGAATTTATCGCTACACCTACCAAGGTGATTTCGATTTCAAAAAGGAGTTAATCCAGTAATCTTGAAAGATTATAACAACGTCTAAGAGTACAAAGATCTATTAGCTCTCTCAAGTCTACAGACTTCACAAGTCACTTGAGGAAAAATTACAACAAATATTATAGAAATACAAGAAGGTGTTTAATGCTTCTATGTAAGCTAAATGAACACAGTAAGAACAATTGAATCTCACACTAATGAGCAAAAACTCGTGTGAAAAAGTGAAGCAAGAATTAGTGAGTATTTAGCATAATTCTTGTTTAATAATTTTGTGTTTCATATGATGATAGTTGGACCTTTTTATAGTGCTTGACGATGATACCGTTGGATGAGGCATTGATGTTGATATCTTGCCAATGAAGGGACTTAATTGTCATTAAGTTTGTTGTCCTTTCCATAGCAGTTTAGACGAGTACTTAATTTTCTCCATATAAAGAGTTATACCTTTTTGAAATACTTCGTTGTTAAGTCTTGATCTGATCTGATAGGTGAGAGTTAGAATATGCGGAGTTCAGATACTCCACTCAGATCTTGCTTTTATTAGAAGCTCTTGATTAATTTTGACTTTACGTTCCTCAGATGTAGTGAACCTTAGAGACTTAAAATGAGAGATCTTTCAAATTTAGGAGGTTAGAGCCTTGAGTTATCAGAGTGACGCTTTTAGCTTTTAGTTCAGTTGTTCTGGACTTGCTTAACGCTTAAACTTTGTTTCTTCAGATGCATTAATCGTTAGTGCAAGACCCCAATTTTGACCCTAAGATCCCTCATGAAATCTCATCATATGCATTAGCATTGGGATCATACCTTGGCATCCTCCTCACCCCTTATTCATTGGGTTTGTATTATGAGTGATCACCAAGCACCATATGATTATATCTTACTTTGTGTTTTATCATTTACTAACCAAAATACCAAAAATATGTCTTTGCATTTGTCTAACTCTTTTGTAGGTAGGGCATGATCACCATTGATCTATCAAGGTCACATATAGGGTTTAAGACCCTCATTGCTAAGAACACAACCAAAGAATGATCCACAATGGCTTTAAGGCATCATATATGAGTCCACATGATCTTTACATGTTATTTTGATCAAGATTTCTTCAAGAGTTTGGAATTGGTTTGCATTGGAAACCCTAGTTCATCTGGGTATCTTGAGTAACTTCTTCAATAGGCTTCGTCACCAATTGATCAAAAATCTCAAGGGACACTTAAAATTTCATCATCTTATGCATATATGATCTCCCATGATCCTAAACAGTCAAGAGAATTGCAAGTTAGCAAGTTAGTTGATGGTGGTTGACCAGAGGAATTCATCTGATCGAAACTGGGGTTCCCTAGACCCTATCTCCTACAATTTTTATCATATGAAAATGATTCCAAGAGAAAATTTACTCTAAATGACATTACAAAAAACTTTCATGTTTAGTTCTAGAGATAGGTTTTCTTGGAAAGTAATTTTTTATGGTGAAAGATTATAGGTCATTTTGTCTAAACCCTAATTTGAAAGTCAACTTCCCAAGGCCATAACTTGCTCAATTTTTATGAGATGAAAGATTTCTAAGTTGCACAATAAAATTCAAGGTGTCTACTTCAACTTTGATGTTTGGAGGAAGAGCTAATTCAACTTTTATGAGCATGTGATATGAGAATACGTTATAGGTCATCTTGGACCAATACCATTGAACAAATGATTTTCCTAAACTTCAAAAATGCATAACTCATTCATCCCAAATCCAAATGATGTCAAGTGCATGACCATTTTAAAGGTTTTTGAAATATCTACAACTTTGATGAAGACACTTTTCTCATTTGAATCTCACATAAAAAGTTAGCCAAGATGGAATAATTGAACATATGGCTTGACACTTAGAAAAATCTTTGACATGTTAAAATTTCCAAACTTCCACCTCAAAATTCATCATGATACAAGCTTCAAATAGAAACGTGTTCAACATAAGAGTTGTTCCGCTTGATCTAACCTTTCCAAAGAGTCTAAATTCATTCATTTTGGACAAGGTTTGAGGGTTCTGCGCATGGCTTGAACGTCATTGTATCAATTGGCAAGAATCATTCTTATAACATCAAAACATCTTTGCCTTGCAATCCAATCTCAATTCAGACTTCATTTCACTTGCATTTGGACCTAATTGTGTTGCTTCATGGGCCTGTACATGCCCATGAAAGCGTACACTTCACATTGCCAAATTTGGAAGCATTTTCAAGTGTGCAAATATCACTTACATTTTGCTATAAATAGAGGTCCATTGCATCAGTTTAAAGGACCTTGCGCGCCAGCTTTGCCTCCAACCATTGAAACCCTCACAATTCAAAGGAAAACCTAATAAATTTCACTTGAAATTTGAGTTTGAATCTCACTTTTTGGAGATTCAAGAACTCCAGGATCCAAAGCCTAGCATGATTCCTAATTTATTTCTGCAAGCTCCATAAGCAAGATCAAGCATGAATTGAAGCAAGATAGATCCAGTTCTGCACAACATTGAAGGTATCTTTCCAGATTTTTCTTCTCTTCGATTCTCTCTCCATTCACACCAATTATTTTGATTCCATTGTTATCTGAAGATTCTCCTTGGTTGTCTCAATTCTCACCAATATAGGCAAGAAGATTGAGTTGTTTTGAGGTTAAATCGAAGCAACTCAGTTCATACACCTCAAAATTCAACTCCACATATCTCTCAATATACTTGGAGTTAGGTTAAATTGAGGTGATATTCGTGATCTACGCCATTTTTCATTAAGATCATGTCCTCCTTTTTCATTTATGTGATGGTGATGAGAGAACCAGTCCGACCATGATCATCGGAGAAGATGACCGACACTTTGCTCCGGAGATGCGTTGGATGTGTTCTGAGCCATTGGATCAATTCAAAATGTTTTAATCATGAGCGTTCTTTTGGATGACCGGTTGTGTAGTGTGCTGACTGAAGCATATCATGGAACGTGCGTTATCCACCACTTGATATGCCACCTTAATTAATGAGGGAGATCAAGTGGTCCACGTTTTTCTGATTTAATTGATTTTCATTTTATTCCTTTTATTTTCATTAATTCATATTAAATTTAATTTTGATCAAAAAAATATGAGAGTTTCACAATTTTTTTTAATAAAATCCTCTTTCATTTTCTGAATTAAAATTATTTTTTGGATTATTATTAATATTTTTCATGATTTAATTGATTTTGTGAATATTTTTAATTGTTTAAAAATACTTTTAAGTTTCCAAAAATTCTGAAATTTTTTCTCCCAGGTTCTTTGACCTTGTTTGACCTGAGATAAATCTCATGGCCATTTCTTTGGTGTTTTGATGAGGTTTTAGGAAATTGACCAACCATATTTAATTTAATGTGTTATTTTTAATATTTTTAATTGATAAATGCCAAATTAATTATGTAGAGCCATTTTAATTGACTTTGTGAGTTTGACTTGTGTTGTTGGGCCTTGGTCAAGGTTGATTTGACTTTGCTAGGTTAAGATCATTGGATTTAGGGGATTGATGGAATGTACATTCCATCTCCCAAAATGAATGAATGATCTTAATTTGGTAAAAGTCCTCATTTGTCGAATTTGTGTTTGATCCATTTCCCTTCCCTCTTCATCTCATTCCCCTTCTTTATGCATTCATGTCACGGACCTATGATATCTCTATATCCTAAGGCTAGTTGATTGTAAAATCAACATAAGTATGGATGAGATTAGGTTCCCCAAGTTACATATTCTTTTTGTGTGTGGTATGTCTCATGAGCATAGTCCATTATACTATGTCTCTAACATGCATTAACACCAAAACTCTATTGCCTGACCTCAAATAGTTGTGCCTTCTACATAAATCCAATTAGAATTGCTTAACATATAGCTAAATTTTGACACAAAAGGTATATCATTCTAGTTAGTGAGATTGTAAGTCTCCCCTCTTTCATGGTATTGTGCGGAAACTTGGCCTTTATTCCTTCATTTGGAAGATGTCTTGGTTCAAAGATCAACGCTTGTGATAAGCTTCTATTCATTTGTCATTATTCATACCATTCAAGTTGTTTATGTTAATGTCATTTTCACTTTGTCCACTTGTACCATATTTTGTGATATATTGTGATTATGTATATTGTGATTGTTTGTATGGTGTTTTGACCCTAATGTACATAATAAGAATAAAAACCCTAAAAAATATGTTGTGTGGACTATTGGTTTGATCTGAGACAATTGGACTTAGAATTTAGGCAACTCTCCCTATGCAAAGGACTTGGCCAATGCCAACTTTCACGAAACCAAGTGTTTGTGAAGATAACTTTCATCTGATACATCATTGAAGATCCATTTGAGTTCATCTACAACATGATAAATGTGAAGTTGCTATTTTGAACCTGTGACTTATGTCATCTTTTGAAGTCATCTGATACATGGGAAATTTTGAAGAAGATCATGGAGTTGCTAAGCTTGGACGTGGCTATCTTTATTTGATGCCTTGCTCATCAATTTTCCATTTGTGTATTGTTTATTGCTTGACTCTAAAGTCCAAGGGAAATTTGGGTTTCTATATGACACTCCTGTCTATTGGATTGCAGCCCATTGGTCAGATCTTTTCAACTCTCAACTTTTAAATTTGTGCTTAGGATTAGTCTCTTCATCTCTTCCCCACTTCTTTAATTTCAAAATCTCTCCCTATTTTTAAAATCTTCTTTGCTTGTGTCTGTTTTCTAAACTTAGACCATTTTTTGCAAACTAGAAACTTTGGCCTTATGCCATTGCATTTCCAAAACTTCTTTATTAATCAAACTTGTAAATGAACTTAACTATACTTGACTTAAAATTTCAAAAGCCAAAAAGAACTAACACTCATCCAAACCATTTTAGGCCCTTTTCTTCCTTTCAAACTTAAATCTTGTTAAAAGCAATGCACTCACTTTCAAATTGTTACCACGAACTATGAGGTTTTGATCCCTCATTTTTATGTTGGTACGTAGGCACAAGTCTGAAGGTCTTGTCAAACACAAAAATATAATTAATGAATTCTATTCTCATCCCCACACTCTATTTATTGCGACATATTTTATACCAAAACACATGTACACACAAAAAAGGGCTCCCTAGGAGTACCTAGGAGACTTTGGGTGCTAACACCTTCCCTCTGTGTAACCAACCCCCTTACCTGTAATCTCTGACATTTTATTAGTTTTGATTTGAAAACTTCTTATCTTTGGGTTTTGTTCGTACTTTTCCCTTTTCCCTTGGAAATAATAAAAGTGCGGTGGCGACTCTGGTTTTACTAACACCTAGCTTATCCATAGCTTGATGGGCATGAATTTACCGCTACAGAAATTAAGTGGCGACTCTGCTGGGGAGTAGTCTCCAGTGGGTTTAACCTACTTTTTTGTGTGTATATAACTGTATATTTGATGTATGTGTATTTGTTTGTATGATATAATTTGCTTGTTGTTCTTGGTGATCTCTGAGTGGTGAGATAAGTTCTAACCCAAACTTGAGTGCAATTAAGATAGGAGGATGGTATAGTCATGTTCGACTTGTATAGAGTAGTCCTTAACAAGTTGGCTTGAGACCCATCTACTCAGTGGAAACCCTTTTGGATTTAGGAATGTCCAACAAGTATTTGTGGTTGGGAATTACTATCTCTGATTTGGGGTCCGAGAAGCTAAGGACCGTAGAACATTTAACCCCTCTTGGCCTATTTAGGACGTAGTGCGGAGATTGTTCAAGTGTAGACTTGATAATAATTGTTACGCGATACTACACTCAGACGAGTTTCTCTTGAGAATATTATGGGTTGATGAGTAAGTCATCCTAACCTATAATATCCGATAGATGGAATTAAGACTCTGGGAACTTTTTAGAACATGATAAATAGGTTTTATCCTTAGTTCACTCCTTTGGAATGGTTCTTAACCCAGACTCCATACTCGTGACTCACAACAAACCCTTGATTCTTGGTTGATCCAATCAAGTCTTGTAAATATCAATGGAACTTGGGTGCTGATAAGGTGAAAAACATAATCCACCAAAATGGATGATTGATATTGACAATGACTCGATTCATCCATTGACCTTTGTTTGTTTGCCTTGTGTGTGATCCCTATTTGTGATTGTTGCATTCATGCGAATCATAATATTCATCACACGAAAATTTCAAGGAACTAAGTTATTATTTGTAAATATTTTCACACCATGGATTATGGACGAAGGAATACTAAGAAGTACAGTTTCAGATGTCCCGACTTGAAAGAGTTAAGGAAGCTAGCATCTTTTGTATTAGATCCCCTGGGCTTCAAGCAACGTCATGGGAAGCTTTTGTCTATCTTGTCTGTTGATGTGGTTGAAGGACTCCTAAGTGTGTTGGTTCAGTTTTATGACCCTCTCTACTGTTGCTTCACCTTTCCTGATTATCAGCTTATGCCTACGTTGGAGGAGTATGCCCATCTCTTGGGAATACCTGTTTCTAACAAAGTGCCCTTTAGTGGATTGAAAGAGATTCCCAGATCTCATCTTATTGCTGAAGCTCTTAACGTGAAGAAGTCTGAGATAAAGGCTCATTGGGTGAAGAAAGGGGGATTATTTGGGTTGACTTCTGAATTCCTCATGAAGGAAGCTACTGCCTTTGCTCAAGCCGGTAGTGTGGACGCTTTCGAAGCTATCTTTGTGTTACTCGTCTATAGATTAGCTTTATTCCCTAACATTGACGGTTTTGTTGATGTTAACGCCATTAGAATTTTCTTGATTGGGAATCTTGTGCCTACTTTGTTGGGTGATATGTACTTCTCTTTGCTTCTAAGGAATTCTAAGGGTGGTGAAACTATTGTGTGTTGTGTTCCTCTTCTGTACAAGTGGTTTATTTCACACTTGCCTCAGACACCTGCTTTTATGGAGAACAAACAATGTCTACGGTGGTCTCAGAGACTTATGTCTCTCACTAATGATGATATAGTTTGGTATGATCCTTCTTTAAGCAGTTTGGAGATTATTTATTGTTGTGGTGAATTCTCTGATGTGCCTCTCATTGGTACACAAGGAGGAATCAACTACAACCCTGCTTTGGCTCGTCGTCAACTTGGGTTCCCCTTGAGAGACAAACCTAATAACACTCTGTTAGAAGGTATTTTCTATCAAGAGGGTAAAGATCCCTAACATTTGAAGTAGAAGATAGTGCATGTTTGGCATAATGTGCATAGAAAAGGATTTCCGAGCTTGGTCCGTCCAATTATGTAGCTTTGGAAGCTTACACTCTTTGGGTGAAGAAGAGAGCTTTGGAGTTTAAGATGCCTTATCCTTATAAGAGACCTATGTCTATGGTTGTGGTTGAGCCATTAACACTCCCTAACCAAGATGTAGAGGAGTTGGAAGACGCACTCGCCAAGATGAAACAAGAGAAAGACATGTGGGAAAAACGTTTCCATGCTTTGAGTAGAAAGCATGAGGAGTTTCAGCTTGAGTCTAAGGACAAATATGCACTTATTGAGCTTCTTGAAGATCAAGTGACAAAGAGACAGAGAGAGCCAGAGGTTTCATATTCCTCTAGTATGCCTCAGCCTTCCGTTGCTTGGAAGAAGATTGTTAATCAGCTTGTCCTCGAGAAGACTCAGATGAAGGCTTCTTTTGAGACCGATATTCGATGCATTCGAAAGAAGTACACGTCTGCAGCCAGATATTGTGACATTATTGTTAGGGATCCTTAGGATGACTAGTCTCCTTTTCTCTTGTATTTTTCATTTGGTTTCTGAAATTGTACTCAGTGTAATCCTTCCGATTATATAAATAAAAGATATTTTATGGTCATATCAAATTGTTGTAATTATTGTTATATATATTTACAAATAATATAGTAAGTTCCTTGAAAATAAAAATAATCAAGCATTGCATTTCATGCATCATTTGCATATCAGGTTTCTCTTTATCCAAATGTCTCATTGGTGTTTCTTTTGTGCTTCAGCCAAGCTGACTCATCGATACAATACCCGCGCCAATCATCTGAAGATTATGGAGCATCTTGAACAAGAGAATAGAGACCTGAAGGATGAGATTTCCCATCTGACTGCCATGATGGAGTCAGTCTTAGCTGCTCAGAGCTAGTCTTCTCCAACGCCCGCAACTCCTCCTCCTCAGAGAACTGTCATTTATTAGGTGGCTACCTCTACCATTCCTGCACCTGCTGCTCATTTTTGCACCCAACATGCCTGTCGGATTCCCGTGGGGAATGCCACCAAACTTTGTGCTTGAAGGCTTTGTGCCTACCTTTGCTTCCATGCTGACATCTAGCCCGGTCATGTCTATGCCACCGTTAGTTGTGCATACCCTGCCCCGTGTAGAAGACATCATTTATCATTCTTAGCCGTCAGAGGGCCCGGATGTGTATGAAAAGAATGATGAGATGAAAGACCAATTCCTTGAGCTGCGTTAGGAATTGAAAACTTTGAGGGGTAAGGACTTGTTTGGGAAGAGTGCTGCGGAACTTTGTTTGGTTCCAAATGTCAAGATTCTGGTGAAATTCAAAGTGCATGACTTTGAAAAGTACAAAGGGAATACTTGTTCACTCAGTCATTTGGTAATGTACGCCAAAAAGATGTCTACTCGAACAAATAATGATCAGCTTTTGATGCATTATTTTCAAGACAGCTTGACCGGTGCCGCTCTGAGGTTGTACATGGGATCGGATAGTGCGAGCATCCGCATGTTCAATGATTTGGGCGAGGCATTCGTGAAGCAGTATAAGTATAATGATGATATGGCTCTAGATATGGACCAGTTGAGGTCATTGTCTTAGAAAGATAAAGAGACATTCAAAGAGTATGCTCAGAAATGGAGGGAACTTGCTGCTCAGATTACCCCTCCTTTAGAGGAAAAAGAGATGACTGAGATTTTTCTTAAGACCTATAGTGGTAAATTCATGACCATCAAGCTATGGATAAGCAAGACATCAATAAAACTAGAGTCGTCACCGCGCTTTTATTGTTTCCAAGGGAAAAGGGAAAAGTACGAACAAAACCCAAAAGTACGAAGTTTTTAAATCAAAACTAATAAAATGCCAGAGATTACAGGTAAGGGGGTTGGTTATACATAGGGAAGGTGTTAGCACCCAAAGTGTCTTAGGTACTCCTAGGGAGCCCTTTTTTGTGTGCATATGTATTTTGTAAAAAATGATGTTTACAAACAAATAGAATTGGGAGATGAGAAAATAATTCATTAATTATATTTTTGTGTTTGACAAGACCTTCGGACTTGTGCCTACGTACCAACATAAAATGAGGGATCAAAACGTCGTAGTTCGTGGTATAAATTTCAAAGTGGATGCATTGATTCTAACAAAAGTTAAATTTGAAAGGCACCAAGGCCTAAAAATGGTTTGAATGGGTTAGTTCTTTTTGGCTTTTGAACAGTTTTAAGTCAAGTATAATTAAGTTTATTTACAAGTTTGATTGAGAAAAGAAGTTTGAAAATGCAATGGCCTAAGGCCAAAGTTTCTAGTTTACAATAGGGTCAAAGTTTAGAAAAACAGACATAAGCAAAGAAGATTTTTAAAAGGGGGGAGAGATTTTGAAATTAAAGAAGTGGAGAGAAGATGAAGAGACAACTCCTATGCACAAATTTAAAAGTTGAGAGTTGAAAAAGATCTAACCAATGGGCTGCAATCCAATAGACAAGAATGTCATATAGAAATCCAACTTCCCTTGGACATTAGAATCAAGCAACAAACAATGCACAAAATATCAATTTGAAAAGCAAGGCATAAAATAAAGATAGCCTCATCCAAGCTTAGCAACTCCATGATCTTCTTCAAATTTGCCTATGTAGCAGATGAATTCCATAAGTCACAGGTTCAAAATAACATCTTCACAATGATCATGTTGCAGATGAACTCAAAGGGATCTTCAATGATGTATCAGATGAAGTTTCAAATTGTAAGCACTTGGTTTCATAAAAGTTGACATTGGACAAGTCCTTTGCATAGGGAATGTTGTCTAAATTCTAAGTCCAATTGTCTCATATCAAACCAACAGTCCACACAAGAAATTATTTAGGGTTTTTGTTCTTATTATGTACATTATTGGTCAAAGACCACACAAGCAAACAAAACATACACAAACAAGATATATCACACAATATGGTCCAAGTGGACAAAGTAAAAATGGCATTAATATAAACAATTATAATGGTATGAATAATGGCAAATGAATAACGCTTGAATTTAAATTGCATTAAGTTATATGACTTGAAATTAAATGTTAGTTGTTAATGAGTTAGAAGTTAGTATTGCTTTTGCTTTTGCTTTTTATTTTAAGTCATTCTTTGGAGAACATTCAACCCACTTATCACAAGCATGGATCCTTGAGCCAAGACATCTTCCAAAGGAAGAAAGGCCAAGTTTCCATACAATACCATGAAAGAGGGGAAACTTACAATCTCACTAACTAGAATGCTATGCCTTTTGTGTCAAAAATTTAGCGTTATGTTAAGCAATCATAATTGGACTTATGTAGAAGTCACAACTATTTGAGGCCGGACAATAGAATTTTGGTGTTAATGCATGTTAGAGACATAGTATAATGGACTATACTCATGAAACATACCACACACAAAAAGAATATGCAAAGGAGGTGGCCTAATCTCATCCATACTTATGTTTATTTTGCAATCAACTAGCCTAAGGATATAGAGATATCATAGGTTAAATGAAATGGATGCATAAAGAAGAGGAATTAGATGAAGAGGGGGGGGGGGGGGGAATGGATCAAAACTCAAATTGGAGAAGGGAGAACTTTCATCAAATTAAGATCATTCATTCATTTTGGGAGATGGAATATACATTCCATTAATCCCCTAAATCCAATGATCTTAACCTAGCAAAGTCAAATCCATCTTGACCAAGGCCCAACAACACAATTCAAACTCATACAAGCAATCAAAATGGCTCAACACAATTATTTGGCATTTATTCAATTTAAAAATACTAAAAATAATGCATTAAATTAAATATGGTTTTTCAAATTCCTAAAACCTCATCAAAACACCAAAGAAATGACCATGAGATTTATCATAGGTCAAACAAGGTCAAAGGACCTTGGAGAAAAAATATCAGAATGTTTGGAAACTTAAAAGTATTTTTTAAACAATTAAAAATATTCACAAAATAAATTAAATCATGAAAAATATTAATAATGATCCAAAAAGTAATTTTAATTCAAAATATGAAAGAGGATTTTATTTAAATTTTTTTGGTGAAACTCTCATATTTTTTGGATCAATATTAAAATTAATATGAATTTATGAAAATCAAAGGAATAAAAATAAATTTAGAAAATACAAAAAAATGTGGACCACTTGATCTCCCTCATTAATTGAGGTGGCAGATCAAGTGGCCATCAACGCCTTTCCACCATAGTCACTAGTCAACGCATAACACAAGTGGTAATTTCAAGCAACGTGTGTGATTGAAACATTTTGAACAAGATCAATGGCTCTGAACCTATCCAGCACATCACCGACGCTGAAACTCCGGTCACTTTCTCAGGCGAGCCTCACCGGACTGGTTTAGTCATCACCATCACATAAATAAAAAAGGAGGACATGATCTAAAAGAAAAAAATGGTGTAAAGCACGAATCTGACCTCAATTTTAACTAACTCCATACATATAGAAAGATATGAGGAGTTGAACTTTGAGGTGTATCAACTGAGTTGCTTCGATTTAACCTCAAAGCAACTCAATCTTCTTGCCTATATTGGTAGGACTTCAGACAACAAAATATCCAAGAGAATTTATGAGAGTTGAGTGAGAATCGAAGAGAAGAAAATTTCTGGAAAATACCTTCAATGTTGTGCAGAACTTGATCTTGCTTACTTCAATCCTTGCTTGATCACACTTAGGAAACTTGCAGAAGTAGTTTGAGAATGGAACAAAGCTTTGGATCCTGGAGTTTTTAAATCTCCAAACAGTGAGATTCAAACTCAATTTTCAAATGAAAATTATCAGGTTTCCCTTTGAATTGTGAGGGTTTGAAAAAAGGGGGAAAAGCTGGCGCGTAAAGGTCTTCTCAAATGAGCTCAGAGGGCTTGTATTTATAGCAATAGGGAGTGATATTTGCACACTTGAATTTGCTTCCAAATTTGGCAGTGTCATGCACAAGCTTGCATGGCCGTATACAGGCCCATGAAGCATTCCATTTAGGTCCAAATTCATCTGAAATTAGATTAAAATGAATCTTGAATGGCAAGGCAATGTTATGTGATGTTTTGAACATTTGATCTTTCCACATGATACAAACATGTTAAGACCATGCACATCCCTAGCAAACATTGTCCAAAATGGATGAAAAATAGGACTCTTTGGTAAACTTAGATCAAGGGGAACAACTCTTATGTTGGACACTTTTCCATTTGGAACTTGGATCATGGTGAATTTTGAGGTGGAAGTTTGGAAATTTCAACATGTTGAAAATATTTCTAAGTGTTAAGTCATATACCTCAATATTCCACCTTACCTAACTTTCCATGTGAGCTCCAAATGAGAAAAGTGTATTCATCAAAGTTGTAGCTCTTTCAAATACCTTAAAAGTGGTCACCAATCCCATGTCATTTGGATTTAGAATGAGAGAGTTATGCATTTTTGAAGTTGAGGAAAATCACTTGTTCAATGGTATAGGTCCAAAATGACCTATAATGTATCCTCATATCACATGCTCATAAAAGTTGATTTAGATTTCACTCAAAACATCAAAGTTTAATTAGACATCTGTAATTTGATTGTGCAACTTTGAAATCTTTCATCTCATAAAACTTGAGCAATTTATGGCCTTGGGAAGTTGACTTTCAAATTAGGGTTTAGACAAAATCACCTATAATTTTTCAACATAGAAAATGACTTTCCATGAAAAATTAGCTCTAGACTTAAACATGAAAGTTGTTTGGAATGTCATTTATAGTTATGTTTCTCTTGGGATCATTTTCATATGATGAAAATTTTAGGATATAGGGTCTAAGGGGACCCAATTTTGAGTAGATGAATTCATCTGGCCAACCACCATCAACCAACTTGCTAACTTCCAATTCTTTTGATTTTTCAGGCTCATGGTATATCATATATTCATAAGATGATGAATTCTGAAGTGTTCCTTGAGAAATTTGATCAAATTGGTGAGGTAGATTATTGAAGAAGTTACTCAGCATACCCAGACAAACTAGGGTTTCCAAGGCAAACCAATTCCAGACTCTTGAAGAATGTGTAATAAAAATAACATGTAAAGATCATTGGGACTCATCTATGATGCTTTGAGACATTGTGGATTAATGCTTGGATGTGCTCTAAGCCATGAGGGTCTTAAACCCTAGATATGAACTTGATAGATCAATGGGGATCATGCCCTACCTACAAAAGAGTTAGGCAAATACAAAGATATGTTTTTGGTATTTGGTTAGTAAAATGATAATATACAAGTATGATACAATCACATGGTGTTTGCTGATCTTTCACAAAACAAACCCAATGAAAAAGGGGTAAGGAGGATGCCAAAGTGTGATCCCAATGCTAATGCATATGATGAGGTTGCATGAGGGATCTAAGTGTCAAAATTGGGGTCTTACAGCTGCCCCTATTTAAGGACATTCTAACTGAGGAGGTGAAGGCTAAAATCTTCGTATCGACTCAGTAGAATGGGCTTAAATAACAACATATAGAAACAAATTTTGGTCCCTAAGAGACCTCATGATGCATATGATATGGATGTAAAAGCCAATTCTCCGTGGGGAAACATTGCCACAAAGGAAAATAAATCAAAGAGACCGAATATCCGCAGGAGTATAATGCATTTCGTAAGGAAAACTCACTAGGGAGACAGAGGCTCTGAGGGGATAGAAAGGGTGTGCGTAGGCCAGGCTACGACTTACAACTGCTGGGAGACTAGAGGAATTCCATAAAACATGGAAAGACTTTGTCGGGGAAACAAAAACATCTGCAGGGGAAACGAGTAGATCCGGATAAAACTGACATACTTGAATCATGCAGGAAAAGCGATTTCACTAAGGAAAAATGCGCACTTAACTCAACTGGGAATGAAATAAATTTCAACACAAGAGGAGCAAAAATCTATTATCCACTACATGTTACTGGGTAAGGAGATAATAAAGATCTGACAGAGAGGACACCCATCATCGGTTAGGATGAACATATCAAGGATGACTCGCTGGGAACCGCCAGGAGGGAGTATTCATTACCGGTCATTGGGTAAGAATAGCCTTGCTGGGGAGAACTACGGGAATAGGATTTACAACTACCAGTTACTGGGAAGAAGACCGAAGATGAGAATATCCGTCACCGGTTAAGGTGAACATATCAAGGATAAACTCAAAGGAAAGAAAATCTGTCATTGGATAGGATGATCATATCAAGGATTAACTTTCCTGGGGATGTTAAGGAGGATATCCGTCATCGGTTAAGATGAACATATCAAGAATAAACCAACTGAACAAAAAGTAGGAATTACATCTATCGAATGCTGGATAGAATACCATCAAAGAGAAAATTTGTCACTCGTTAAAGTGAACATATCAAGGATAGACTATGCGAGGAAGAAAATAGGAATTACATCTATCAGTTATTGGATAGAATACCAACAAAGAGAATATCCGTCACCAGTTAAAGTGAACATAACAAGGATATACTCTCTGGGGGAGAAAAGCAGGATTTACAACTACCTGTTACTGAGCAGAAGACCGCAAAGAGAAGGAAATCCGTCATCGATTAGGATGAACATATCAAGGATTAACTCTTTGGGAAAATAGGGATTACAACTACCTTTTAACTGGGTAGAATACCAAAGATGAGAATATCCGTCTTCGGTTATGATGAACATATCAAGGATAAACTCAAAACGAGGGAAGAAAATATTCGTCATCGGTTAGGATGAACATATCAAGGATATACTTCCTGGGGGAACAGAAAATGAATCCACTGGGGAGAAAACAAGGTTACTTTTGCCGGGTATAGGGGAAATAAGAGATCTACTGAGAAAAATGTTATCGAGTTTACGAGGAATTTTAGGTCAACACCATATCAAATGGGAGACAACCCTGCAGGGGAACAAGCGCGAAAAGCGCTCAAAAACCAGGAGGAAACTCTGACTGGGAGCGAATCTGATGGTGATTCGTGGGGAAACCAAAGTTCTACCGCAACCACACGAACTGCTGAGGACACCATCCTTACTCTTCTAGAGATAAAATGGTCGGGTAATAATCACCAACTTCACTGGGGAATAACCACAAGATCCGTTGGGGGAACTGAATCAACCAACTTAGCTGACTCTTATACCGGGGAATGGCGAACAAAAACCGAGTGCTGAAGAATACCATCGAGGATGGAAGAAAAATTGCGCCTACTTCTTAGGGATGACCAATAGTGCTCCACACTTAAGGCTTACTACTTTCGAACTGTTATTGACATTCCTTTTAATTGCTTTAAAATTCATGCTTTTATATGTTTAAGAAAAATTATTTTGATTTTAAAATTTTAAACTTCGAAAATGGTCACAATAAAATTTAAACTATTTGGCTAAAATAAACAAGAATGAAAACAATTGGATAAAAGCTCAACTTTATTTAATAAAATGGTAGTTTGTAAGGTTGCTAACAAACTGCTCAAAACTGCACACACTGGAATAAAACAAGCTGGGAAAACGGAGGAAGGTGACTCGGCAGGATGTCGCATCCTAGGCCTACGTAGTTTGTCATAAACAAACATCAGAGTCAACGTAGTTCGGGGAAACGGGGAACGTGCTCGCTAGGACCTCGCATCCTATGCATACGTATCTTCTCTAACCAGAGGAAGAATCAAATCACTCGTAGCTCAGCTAACACACGCCGAAACAAAACACTGAAAGGAGACGCTGAGACGTCAAGTGAAACACACAACAGGAATCGGAGTACCAATCAATGGACTTACGTCCAACTCCAAACGAACAAAGCACCAACAGGAAACCGAATGCTAAAAGTTGGACTTACATCCGACTCCAAACACACACACAAGAGGGTGGAAAAAAAGAAAAAGGATGCCCGGAGAGATCAACTCAATCTCCTGCCTACGTATCTCATCTGGTATGAGAATCAGGGCGACGTAGTTCCCCTTAACAGGGAAAAAACTTTCCTAACCAGAGACTAGGGAGATAACAAACTAATAGGGAGACTACGACTCAAGCCTAGAAGTTGTCATGCAAACGATCCAAAAGTTGAGGTCTCTAATCAGAACCTAACTCGCACAGGAAGCAAGCTAGCCTAAACAGCAAGTAAGCAATCAAAGGTGAACAAGTATCACACACTATATGCAAACAAGTGGCTCATACAAGGCTGGGCTTTAGTCAAGGGGTCATATCAACCTCGACAAACAAGCCAACACTGTAGGGTATCTGAGGGAAGCTCTTAACTACTGACATTGACCATCAGGGTGAGCAGATGAAAGGTAATTAGGATAAGACCTCATAGCTCTTAACCCGGGCCTGGGTGAGCTTGAATCAATGAAAACGTGGGGATCCAGAATGAGGGACCCTACTCCACTTGACTGACTCTATATACAAGATCTTGGGTTAGGTTCAAGAGCATCAACACGTAGTGCGAGCATAATGAACGACACAACGATTAACAGGGGATTGATTGCTAATCCCTTCTATCCGTCGATTGCCTCTTCACTTAGGAGGACTTAACAAGTACATGGCACAAATATAAACAATCACAGTCATTGCCTCTTAAGGAGGACTTCAGCCAAATGCCTGCCAAAAGAAACAACAGGGCTTCCAGACTACATGGAGTTAGAGGATGATTACCTAGGTGGTATACCAACCACAAGCAAAGCAAAGCTCAAGCAATGAGCTAATAGCGACTAATGTACCTGTACAAAAGTCAAACAAGTCAATATTCACATTCAGACAAATCAAACAGTCAGTCAACAGTGGTGCTTCAACATCTACACAATACAAGTCAAAAACTCAAGTGAGTTCAACACCAATGAGCCTACAACACAATCAAGGTTAGTGGACAATGTAATTTGCATCTCAAGTAATGAGATTAACATCCATCATTAGAGTTAATTGCTTGAACCTGAAATACAAAGCTCAAAAGGTGAGTGCAAACCACTAGTGCAAAGACTAGGGTCAAAGGCAAAGCAAAAAGTCAAAACAGAAGTTGATTTTCAACATGAGTCACATTTATTCAAATAAGAACATGTCCTAAAAAGGACCAAACTCAAATCATAAGGCAAGGTCATCAAATGATCATGATAAGGCAAAGGCATACAAGGTGATCAACAATTGGACATTCAAATGAGAAAATGCACATTAAATCAGAAATGAATCCAATGATCATGATTTTTTTTGTGTGAACTCAACATATTAAACAAAAGCCTCATGCAAAAAATTAGAATCAGAAAAGCTCAATTGACATGTATATGAAAATGAACAAGATCAACATCAAAATGTGTGACACACATTGTCACACCATACATTCATGTGTCCAAAACAGAAATGGAACAAGATAAAAATGTCAAACCAATTCTCAAAAATCATGTTACATGTATAGAATGAGCATGTCAAATTTCAAAGCAATTGGAGAAAGTATGAGCATTTCACAAATTAATTGGTATCACATGTCACCTTTTGCACCATGTTCAAACATCAACTCACAATTGAAAATCCAACAATGATAAAATCACACAAATGACATCCAAAAATAATAGACATCAAGATGAACATGTGGAAAAAAGAATGGATTAAATTGGGCTTGTTTTCAATTTTTTATGATTTTATGAATTAATGAACAAAAAAATGGAATAATGTTGAAGATTATATGGAAATGATATTGTGAATCAAGATGGACAATGCCACGGTCAGGGATTGAACCCAGGTCCTTTAGGCTACAACCAACGCTTAGTAAAAATCAATTGCCATTTGGAAAATATGGATAGCGCTGGAATCGAGCTGTGGACATGGAGGTTGAAGCGCATTTGCCTTAAACGCAACATTCAATAAATCAAGTGGAATTAAAATTTGTTTTCGCCTGGATTCGAACACGAGACCATGATGTTGAGCGCGCTAACCCTAACGCCTGAACCGATGACCGGAACAGTGTTTCCGGTCATCTTCCCCGATCAATTTTCCGGCGAGGCTTCATGAACATCATATTTCTTTTTGCAGAATTTCGCATAACATATATCATTGGAAAGCTTGTTCAATGAGGAGCACGGATCTAACAGCATCTAAGCCTAATTCTCAATAATATACGCGAATCGAAGGAAAGAAAAATCATGCATCAAACTTTAATTCCTCATAACTCAATCAATACTTATCCATTTTCACTAAAATTTATATCAGAATCATCAATGTTCAAAGCTCTACACAATTATGGCAATAAAATGAAGAATTAAGGTGATCGAATTTCCAACCTCTTGAAGAACAGTGAGTTGATTCTGTGGATTCAAGGCCTCAAAAGTGTCCAAATCTCTTCTATGAACCTTGTGATGAAGCTTTGTACACGAATTGGCTTTTGAATTGGCTTGGATCTAGCTGAACTTCAAACCTCCATTTTCATGTTCATGAGCTCAACTTGCTTGATTCTTGATGGAATTCTTCAAATCAATGCTTGATCCCTACTAAGTGACACTCAAGGAACACAATTATGCAATAAAATTCATGTGTTGTGTGAAGAATTTTCAAATTTGGATTGAGAGAAAAATTGGAGGGAAATGAAAAATCTAGATCTAGAATGTGTAAGAATGAACAATTCTGTTATGGTTAGGCTTTTATATGACAGGTTAATCACTTTGCTAATGGTAATTAGGCATGGCTAATGAAAAGTTAACAAAATATGGAGTGTAATGCAAAATTGGTAAATTCACCTTATGCATGGAAAAATGGACGTGAACAGTACACATGCATGGTTCCAATCCACTTAAAATTAACTTATGAACATGATGGAATGATCAAAAAGCTTGTAGCATCAACCAATTTCAAATTCTTCATTTTCCCTCCAAAAAGTACATGCATGGCCAAATGATCATATGATATTATTTCATGCAATGCAATGATGGATTTGGAAAATATTGGTCATGACATGCAATTTGCAAAAAGAATGGACCAAATTGGAGTTTTGGATCAAAAGTTATGGCACTTTGAAGTTTCGTGTACACTTGGTGATCATTTGCTCATAATTTCTCAACCATTCGTCAGATGCTCATGATCTTGGACTTTTTGGAAATGGGAGAGAAAGATCTTCAACTTTCATGTTGACCAAAATTTCATTTGAAGCTTCTTTGATGTTGGAAAGTCAAGTTGAATGTGGTCCAAAAACTTGCCATTTTTGGAAACTTGAAATTACATGTCACTTTCCATTTTTGGAAACTTTTGATTTTGCTTCAAATTCTTCAAGGTATGAGTTTGACATGATGAATAAACCTCTTTTGGACATGAATGAAGTGTCTCAAACCATTTCTCCACCTCATAGCCCTCAGTTGACTTTCAGTTGACTTTTATGGACCTTAGATGACCTGAACATGCACTGATGACTTTGAGCCTCCAACACTTGGCAAATTTGCTTCAAAATGAACCTTGGCTCATATAAGCTCTTCAAAATAATCATGTGGCCTTCATCTCAAGGAAATGCTTGTTTTCTTGCACTGATGGATCTCTTGATGCCAATGCTAGTTGAATATGATGTAATGCAATATGTAATGATATATGACCTAAAAGATGAAATGAATGTATGAATGGGGGGTGAAAATTTGAGGTACTACAAGCTCATTCCATTACTTCACTACAATCATTGACGCCAATGTTGCGAGAGCATCTGCCACCCGGTTTTCATCTCGAGGGATGTGATGAAACTCAACCTTTGTAAAGAAAGTCAAAATCCTCCTCGCATAATCTCTATACGGTATCAAACTGGGTTGATTCGTCTCCTATTCAACTTTGATTTGATTCACCACCAAAGCTGAATCTCCAAAGACATCTAAATGCTTAATTTTGATATCAATGGCCTCTTCAAGCCCCATAATGCAAGCTTCATATTCTTCCATATTGTTTGTACACTTGAAAGTCAATCTAGCTGTAAATCGAAAATGTGTGCATTGAGGAGTAATGATCACTGCTCCGATACCATTACCATACTGATTAACAGCTCCGTCAAATACCATTTTCCAACAGGAACCAGGTTTTGGCCCTTCTTCAAGCAATGGTTCATCATAATCTTTCATTTTTAGGTACAAGATCTCTTTATCAAGAAAATCATATTACACCGACTGGTAATCTTCGATTGGTTGGTGACCCAAATGATCAGCCGAGATACTACCTTTGATTTCTTTCTAAGACCGGTATTCAATATCATACTCTGATAACAACATCTACCCATGGGTAATTCTCCAGTTAAAGCATGCTTCTCAAATATATACTTGATTGGATCCATTTTGGATATCAACCAAGTGGTATGATTCAACATATACTGACGCAGACACTTAGCAGCCCAAGCCAATGTGTAACAAGTCTTTTCTAGCATAGAATACCGAGTCTCACAGTCGATGAACTTCTTACTGAGGTAGTGTAGCGGGGTTTTCTTTACCTTTAGGTTTATTGACTAAACCAAAAGTCAACATACAATTCGAGTCGCCACCGTACTTTTATTTGTCCAAAGGAAAGGCTAAAAAGCGAACAAAAGCCAAGTAAGAAGTTTTTCAAATCAAAAACTAATAAAAATGTCAGAGATCTAGGCAAGGGGGTTGGTTATGAAATGGGAAGGTTTTTTCGCATCCAAAACATCCTTAATACTCTAAGGGAACCCTCTTTGCAAATATGTGTTGTAGGTTGGTATTTGTGAAAAGATTTGAACAAAAGATTAGAGGGATGAGAAGAGAATAGATTATATTTACAAGTTTTGTTGTTTGGATGGATGAACCTATTGCCTACGTACCATTGTCGCAACGCGAAAAACAACCGGCGGGAAAATACAGAGCCGCCACCGACGCTTTTCATCCTATGACGGAAAGGAAGCGCAGGACTAACCTAAGAAGGGGAAAGGAACGGTCTTACGACCAGAGATTGCAAGGTACGGGAGTCGGTTACGCAAGGGGAAGGTATTAGCACCCCTCACGTCCGCCGTACTCGACGGGATCCACGCTCAAAAGAATAGGAAAAGGTTGCTAATAAACTGCTCAAAGAATCTGCACAAACTGGAATGGAATAACAGGTGAAAGAAAATGGAGGAAGGGGACTCGGAAGGATGTCACATCCTGGGCCTACGTAGTTTGTCAGAAACAAACATCAGAGTCGACGTAGTTCGGGGAAATGGGAAACATGCTCGCTAGGACATCGCGTCCTATGCCTACGTATCTTCTCTATCCAGAGTAAGAATCAGAGCACTCGTAGCTCGGCTAACGCACGCCGAAACAAAACACTGAAAAGAGACGCTGAGACGTTAAAAGAAACACACAAACGGAAACGGACTGCCAATAGCTGGTCTTACATCCAACTCCAAACACACGCCAAAAGGTTATCAAATTGACAAGCTAATAGGGAGTATGGCACTCGAGCCTAATAGCTGTCAAGCAAACGCACATAAAAGAGACGCTAAGACGTCAAAAGAAACACAAAGGTTGAACAAACAAGCTAATAGGGAGTCTGGAACTCGAGCCTAAAAGATGTCAAGCAAACACACACAAAAAGAAAAAAGGTTGAACAAACAAGCTAATAGGGAGTCTGGAACTCGAGCCTAATAGCTGTCAAGCAAACACACACAAAAAGAAAAAAAAGGTTGAACAAACAAGCTAATAGGGAGTCTGGAACTCGAGCCTAATAGATGTCAAGCAAACACACACAAAAAGAAAAAAAAGGTTGCCCCGAGAGATCTCGCTCGATCTCCTGCCTACGTATCTCATCTGGTATGAGAATCAGGGCGACGTAGTTCCCCTTAACAGGGGAGAAACTCTCTCCTAACCAGAGACCGGGGAAACAACAAACTAAAAGGGAGACTGACTCGAGCCTAATAGTTGTCATGCAATCCACAATAGCCCTAGGTTGAGGTATCTAAACAGAACCTAACTCGCACAGGCAGCAAGTCAAAATGAACAGCAAATCAACATGTATGAAAAGAAAACACACAAGCAATCATCACACTCTATATACAAACAAGAGGCTCATACAAACGGTTGGGCTTTAGTCAAGGGGTCATATCAACCTCGACAAACAAGCCAAAATTGTAGGGGTATGCTGAAGCTCTTAACCACTGACATTGATCGTCAGGGTGAGCAAATGAAAGGTAACGAGGATTAGACCTCATAGCTCTTAACCCTGGCCTGGGTGAGCTCAAATCAAAGAAAGCGTGGGGGTCCAGAAAGAGGGACCCTATTCCACTTGGCTGACACCGTACAAGATCTTGGGGTTAGGTTCAAGAGCATCAGCATGTAGTGCGAGCATAATGAACGACTCAACGACTAACAGGGGACTGGCTACTAGTCCCTTCTATCTGTCAATTGCCTCTTCACTTAGGAGGACTTAACAAGTAACATGCCTCAACAAGGAGATCTTTAGCACAAATATAAACAATCACAGTCATTGCCTCTTAAGGAGGACTTCAGCCAAAACGCCTGCCAAAAAAGTGACAGGGCTTCTAGACTACATGGAGTTAGAAGGCTAAGCTACCTCAGTGGTGTACCAACCACACTCCAAAGCAAAGCTCAAGAAAGAGCTAAAAACGGCTAATGTACCTGTACAAAAGCTAACCAGTCAGTCTTAGACAACCAATCAGAAAACACACAGTGAAACCAATGCAAATGTACACAATTCAAGTTACAAATGCAAGCACTCAAGTGAGTCCACCACATCAATGGACCTGCAACACAACAAGAGTTAGTGATCCAAGCAACTTGCAATCTCAAATAATAAGATCAAACCAAACATTAGTGCTAAGTGCTCAATACTTGAAATACAAAACACAATTGGTGAGTACAAACCACTAGTACAAAGACTAGGGTCAAAGGCAAGTCAAACAACCAAAACAGAAGTCAATACTTCACATGAAGCACATTCAATCAAACAAGAACATGTCCTAAAAAGGACCAAAGCTAATTCATAAGGCCAAACCATCAAATGATCAAAGTAAAGCAAGGGCAATCAAATGAGCACACAATTGGACATCCAAATGAGAAAACCCAAATTAAAATAGAAATGAATCTAATGATCATGAAATTTTTTATGTGAGTTTAACATGTTATGAACAAACATCATACAAAAAATCAAGTCCAGAAGAGATCACATGGTATGTAAATGAAAATGTACAAATGCATCATACAAATTGTGACACAAATTGTCACACCACATGTTCATGTGTACAAAACAGTGATAACAAATGCTAAAAATGCCAAACCAAATCTCAAAAATCACATTATATGTTGGGATTAAGCATGTCAAATTTCAAAGCAATTGGATTAAACATGAGCATTTCACAAAGCATATAGCACAACATGTCAATTTGGCATCATGTTCAAACAACAATTCCCAATTAAAAATCCAGAAGCACAAAAATCATGAAATAAACATAACAAAATAATAGACATCAACACAAGCATGTGGAAAAAAGTTTGAATTAATTTGGACATGTTTTCTATTTTTTATGATTTTTGGAAATTGCATGAAATAAAATGAAATAAAGTGAAAATAATGTGGAATAACAATTCAAAAAATGAAAATCACAATGCAATCAGCAGGACTTGAACACAGGCCATGAAGGTAAATGGAGCGCTCAGGAAAATAAATTGGCAAAGTGCTATGTGCTAGGATCGAACACACGTTCCTAAGGTCAAAAAAATGCGCTCAATGGAAATCATGAAACAACATTCGCCAGGATTCAAACGCAGGCTTCAAAGGTTCAAGCGCGCTAATAGGCAAAACACATCGTTTTGCCCTGAAACCCTAGCTTCAACACCAGACAGTGGCGGACGGTGGTTTCCACTGTCTTCTCTGGCCAGCCAGGCGGAGCGCCACCATGGATTTTTGCAGAATTTGGCAAACTATATATGGTTCGAACCGTCTTTCAATGAGGATCACAAATATCATATTTTCTAAGCCTAATTCCTCATGTATTTTACAAATCGAGCAAAAACATTTCTAACATCGAGACTTGAATTCAACATAACTTCCTCATTTTTTGCTCATTTTCAATTCTAATTACATCAGCATCCTCACCACAACAAGATCTACCTAATCATGTACATGAATTGGCAAAAAGAGAGAGTCGAAAATCCACCTACTTGGAATGGCAGTGATGGAAACCGTGTGTTTCAAGCCTCCAAATGATCCAGATCTGCTCCAATATGCTTGATTAGAAGCTTTGAGCACAAATCATCTCTTGAAACCAACCAGATCCAGCTTAATTCCAAACTTCCATTGATATGTGAATGTTCATGAACTTGCTCCAATCTTGCTCAATTGCTACGGATGATGGATGAATCTTGCTCCAAATTCCATGAGGATCAAGGATCTATAACAATCTTGAAGAGTTGTGTGAAGAAATTTGAAATTCAAGGAGAGAGAGTTTTGGAGGGAAAAATGAATTTGAGATCTAGAATTGTGGTTATGGCAAATTCTGTTAGGATTTAGCTTTTATATCATGTGTTAATCACCATGCTAATCACAATTAGGCTTAGTTAAATGAGATTAATGAGATGAGAGGTGTTTTGCAAAAATGGCAAGTGTGAGGTAGCATGTACAATTCCTACGTGAACAGTGCCATGCAATGGTCCAATTTCACTCAAAATCATCCCACAAACATGATGGAAGTGTTAATTTATTTGTAGCATCAACCAAATTTGAATTCTTGAATTTCCCTCCAAAATGCACATGAATGAACAAGTTATCACATGAGCTTTTTCCATGCAAGGCAATGGTTGATTTGGAAACTCTTGGTCAAGACAAACATTTTGCAAAAAGAGTGGACCAATTTGGAGTTTTGAATCAAAAGTTATGGCATGTTGAACTTCCATGTACACTTTATGATCATTTGAGCATAACTCCTCAACCATTCATCAGATGATCATGATCTTAGACTTTTTGAAAAGAGGAGAGAAAGATCTTCAACTTTCATGTTAACCAAAAATCCATTTGAAGCTTATTTGATGTTGGAAAGTCAAGATGAATGTGGACCAAAAACTTGCCATTTTTGGAAACCTTCAATTATGGGTCACTTTCCATTTTTGGAAACTTTTGATCTGACTTCAAAATCTTCAAGATAGATGCTTGAAATGACAAATGAACTTCCTTTGAACATGAATGAGGTGTCTCAATTCTTGCACAGTTGACTGTATAGGTCCTCAGATGACCTTGACATGCCCTGATCAGCTTGAGCCTCAACCACTTGGGGAAATGGCTCAGAAATGAAACCCTAGCTCAAATAAGCTCAATATAATGATCATGTGATTTCCATCTCAATAGAATACCTCTTCTCCTTGAGAAACCCCAGTTGGAATAGAAGTCATTGATTAGGGTTGACCAGAGGTCAAAACCCTAATCCAAAGGAACTTGAGAATGCCATGAAACCCTGGATGATGATAGAACCATGATGATGGTAATACATCCTTGCCAACAAGATAATGCTCAAGACCTCTGAAGGATCAGGAAACCCTAATGCACTGCAAACCCTCAGATGGTTGACCACCACTTCATAAAGACCCTCAGGCATGAATCACTTAACCTCTCCATCTTCTGCCAAGACTTTGGAGGATGACCTTCTTATTTTCATATGATATGCAAAATGCAAATGCCTAATGTCCTAAAAAATGAAATGCAATGTGCTGAACTAGTCCCAAGAAGAGGAGGGCAAATTTTGAGGTGTTACAACCATCACAAAGGAGGATCAAAACCTCGTAGTTCGGGGTAAAAATCTCAAAGATTGGTGAATTGATTTGATAAAAAGCCTTAAGGTATTTTGTTATCAAAGGGAGAAAAATCAACCAAAATCAACAATCCACCATGTGAGGAAGGCTTCAACATGCTAGTGAGGGGTTAACCCTATAATAAGCATGGAAGACTTATAATCCAACACTAAGGATGAGGTGAGATTTACATCAACCACTATGATAACTCAACCCTATGACTAATGTTTTGGAAAAAGTTTTAACAGGTGGCCATTGGAACCACAAAACAACTTGAAATGGGTTACATTTACAAGTTAGATTTATTTACAAAATGAGGTCAAAGTTGGATTAACATTTATTTACAATGAGTATTTTTGAAAAGAGTTTTGAAAAGTCAAAGGCCTAAGGCCTAGGTTTCTAATTTTAAATAAAGTCAAAGTTTTGAAAATGATTTTTGGCTTGGTTAGAGTGGGGAGAAGAGAGAAGGGTTATTCCTAAAGTATACAAAGATAAGAGGGGAAATATAACCCTTGGAGTTCCTTTTCTTGGAGTCATATAGAGATGACTCAAGATGCTCCTTTCCTTTGGAATTAGAACATAAATAAGCAATCAATAATTTGAATTCAAGCTCCTAGGATCTCCATTTGGCTTGGCTCTTAACTTGGCTACTCATGACAATGATCCTCTTTTCACAATCTTAAAATGAGGTTCCTATCACACCAAAGCACACATCAAAAAGCTCACAGCATAATAAAGGGAATGGACAAAGAATAAGTTTGAGGAGAAGTCCTTTAAAGTCAACTTTGAGTTTTAGCATTCTAAAGGCATGAGGCCTAGTTGCTCTTCAACAAATTTTTCATTCTAAAGGCATGGGGCCTAGTTGCTCTTGAACTCCTTTAAGTATGGGTAAATCCTAATTCTAAGTCCTTTCTTCTTTTGCATTTTTGGTTCACATCAAAACAAACACAAAACAACACAAAACGACAATATATTTATATACAATAATGGGCTCAAATGAGCAAAAGAAAAATGACATAAACATAAAATATGTGCTCAAGTGAGCAAAGATGAAAATCAAGATGAATAATGAGCAAGAAATAAATGACATTAAAAGTAAATGACAAGAATTTAAAAGCTCAAATTAAAGTTAGTAGTTAGTAGAGTTATATTAGCTTGTCATGAGACAATGTAGCTCTATGTTAAGCAATCGTAAGTGGACTAATGTAGTAGTCACACCTATCTGAGGCCGGTCAATAAGAATATAGGCAAAGAACACAAGTTAGAGGTCATGACTAATAAGACAACCTCCATAAACTTGCCATTCCAAACAAAAGGGGAAGGGCCTTGTATTGACTTTTGGTTATTTGCTTGACCAAGAAGTAACCTATCTTTGACACAAAATAACTCACTTGATCATGGATCAAGTTGAATTTGGTTTGGATCAAAGAAGATTAAACTTCTATTTGTCAAGACCAACCTCAAGACTTTAACTCATTGGACATTAAGGGAAAGAAAAGGATGAAGATGAAATGGAGGGGGTAAGAAGTCAACAACCAATCCCAATTGATCAAAGTTGAATCAAATCAACCTTGATAAACACCAAACAGAAGAGGAATGAAGATAACAAGTCAGGAAGTTAATGATATTTTTTTGGTATTTTTTGAATTAAAAGAAAATACAAATAAAAAATAAACAAACAAGGTTGAACCTCATATTCAATTCAAAGTAACTTCAATGAGTCCAATTAAATTCTCATAGGTTCAACATAGTCAAACAAACTTTGACCAATTTTCTCACCAATTTTTGAAATCAGAAAGTAATTAAAATCAATTAAAAACAACAAAAAATAGCATAATATGAATTAAAATCTCAAATAATCTCAAAACAAACAAAAAATTGTTGAGACTATTTTCATTGACTTATCATGATCCATAGATGGTATAAAAATATTTTTGTATTTTTTTAAGGTCAGAAAGTATTTTAAAATGAATTAAAATCATTAAAAACCAAGTAATTCATAAAAAATATCAAATGAAATCACAAAAATAATTAAAAATGATAATATGAAACTAGATTTTTCAAGAAAAAATTTAGAGTTGGTCTCATATTTTTCTGACTTCAAATGAATTTTTAATGAATTAATGAAAATAAAATGAATTAACAGAAAATAAAAAGAAAATGAAATAAGCGAAAAAGCCTGAGACATTAGATCCACTTCATTAATTGACGTGGCACAAGGTACGGCTTAGATCTGGAGATACATGGTGCTCTCAAGTCAAACGCGCCACATGATGCATTAAAATAAGTAATTAAAACGGACGATCAAGATTAGATCGTGGAAGGGAGATCCTATGGCCATAAGCAAGCACATGTGGTAGTGGTGGTGGAAACCACCGTCTTCTCCGGCCAGACACACAAACTCCGGCCAAAAGTTGCAGAAAACAAATCTCAATAAAAATGGAAAACAAGGACATGGAAATGAAGCTCGTGTGATGTAGATCATCATTGTACCAATGGATTTCCTTCAATCTTCCTATATTGAGAGAAAGATGAAGGAGAAAATCATGGTATCCATATGGATTGTTCATGAAATGGATACTACATTGAATTAGGAGTTTCAGATCCAAAAAGTTTGAGTTTATACCTTTGAATTGGTGACCTTCTTGCCACGAATTCTCCAAGATCTTTGCTCCTTCTTGATCTATGAATGTAGTGGAAATGATTGGCTAAGGAATCTGGCTTTAAAACTCAGCTAATGTTACTGAATTTCAAGCTCAAAAATATTGAAGAAAGTGATTGATTCCTTTAGTGAGGGCTATGGTTTCAATGCAGCAACATATGGGATCTCCAAAAGGTTGTGAAATGAAGCTCATGAAGCCTTTATTTATAGCTGAAGGTATCAGATCATCACACTTTGTTTATGTGCATGGACATTGGAATTTGAATGCATGGGCCTTTATGGGGGTGTGAGAGGCCCATGGATGGCTTAAGCAATTTATTGAGTTCACATAGAAGGAATTTCGACGTGCACATGAAGTGGGAAATGCTTGCATACCAAGTTATAACATAAAATATCTAAAATGCACATACATGAAAATAAATTTGAAACTCCCAAATGGTAAACCCTAAGGACTATTGTGAGTAATGGTTGGAAAGCTATTGAAATAAGGAACAAAAGTCATGTTAGGAAAAAAATCATTTGGCATGTGCAAATTGATCAAAACTGGCTGGGAAAATTCTAGTACAAAACATGTCCAAATCATTTTGAAAAAGTTCACCAAAAGTAAGCTTAATCAAACCCTATGTCTTTAAGATACAAGCTTCAAATAAAAACATCTTAAACATAAAAGTTGTATATATTTTCAATATTGTCAATCTAGACTCAAAGTTTGAATCATTTGGATTTTCTATGACAAAGTTATGGGCATTTGAAGTTGGGTACTTTTTCAAATTCAATGAATTAGGTCCAAGATGACCTATAATGTTCTGCATTATCACATGTATTTATTTTATGATTATGAGGTTTTGTCCAACATAACATTTGAATTAGACATATCAATATTTCCAATGCCTTTGGTCTCACCTCAAAATCATAAAAATTTAGTAAGTTATACCCTTGCTAAGTTTACCCAAAATTAGGGTTTCAGTCACAATGACCTATAATGTTTTGAATTGAATGAAGCCCTTCCAAGATTCAAATGGATTTTGGATGAACATGAAAGTTATTGATATAGTTCTTACAAACATTTGTTCTCTTAGGGTCATCTTCATTTGACAAACACATCAAACATTATATTTCATTGATCCTCAACTTAGTCAGATGACTTGACTGGTCAACTTCTCAAGGTCAAACTTCCACTCTTGATGAATAAATGATTGAGGGGCCTCAAATAGGCTCATATATACATAAAATGGTAAATGAAATAAATTACCTTGATTAAATTTGATCAGAGGTTGAGATTGCTTCATGGGCAAGGCACAGTCAAAGCACAGTGAAATTAGGGTTTCCTTGGGAAACAATCTTCAAGCCCTTTGGGTTATCTTGATCAAATTGGCAAATTGAGATACTTGGGAGACATATATGATGATTAGGAACTTTGTGGACCATTTTCATTCTTTTTGTCATCTTTATTTAGCCATTTCATTGGGCTTAGGGGCCTCCTAGGAGCATTGTGGAGCACATGATCACTTGAGCTTTAAAACAAAAAAAGTTAGTGACATATTTTTGTGCTTTTGGTTAGTAATCAAATAAGAAATGCAATAACATATAATACAAGCATGCTTGGTGGTCTCAAAACACTCAAACAAGTCCCAACCCTAGGGTTAAGGAGCTAAACATGCTATGATTCTTGAGGCAATGCACTTGTGCAATAACATGACGCCATGAGGGATCTTAGGGTCAAAATTAGAATCTTACAGATGCCCCTATTTAAGGTCATTCTATCCGGAGATATGAAGGTTAAAATCGTCATCTCGACGAGATAGAATGGGCTTAAATAATAACAAAGAGACGAATTTTGGTCCCTAAGAGACCTCATGATGCAAATGTATGCGTGTAAAATAAAATCTTCATGGTGAATAATTGCCACAAAGGAAAAGAAATCGGATGAAACTGGAGATCCATAGGAGTAACACACTCACTTGGGAGACAGAGACTCTAGGGGTAGTTAGGTAAAAATGCGTGAGCAGGTCACGACTTGAAAACTTGCTGGGAGACACGAAGGGATTCCACGAAAATAAATCGATGAAAAGACTCGAGCTGACAGAAAGACGCATGTATTGGGGAATATGCCAATACCGTAAAACTATCCACAAAGGATACATCGGATAAAACATCCGGACTCAGACGGGGATGTCCACACAGGACTCAGTTGAGAAAGAAATAACGAGATATTATCGGTTATTGGGTAACAAACTCAAGAGACATGTTATCAAAACACCGGTTACTGGGTGAGAGAACAACACGCTCAGGGAGAAAGAATATCTAAGACCGGTATAAGGGTGAAAGATATCAATCATCCGAAACATCTGAGGAGGACCCAAAAGGCACATCCCAACTCAGGAAAATCTGACTCCATAGGGGACAAAAAGTCATAATAGGGAGCAGAAGGAAGTAACACCAGGGATACGGGTTACTGGGTATATAATATGTTACCAACCAGGCGTGAATTGAAAATATATCCAAGACACTCATCATCCGAAAGGAGGGCTGAAAAAAGCAAACTCGACTTACAAGATGGACATTCGATTTCACAAGGAAATACAATCTTACTCGACTGGGGAAGAAAAAGACTTCGACTGAAGAGCGCATGAGATATATTATCTACTACCCTTATATGGGTAAAAACGTAAATAACATACTCGCATGGAAGATTATCCACAACCGGTTACTGGGTTAATAAAGGAAAAATCAACAGCAAAGAAAGGACATCGGGATACCGGTTACTGGGTATAAAATGATGACCAATCAGAAGGAGAAACAATCATTACCAAACAAGGGTAAATGAAAGATGACTCGCTAGGGACAAATAGCCTGACAAAAGCAATTATCTAGGAGATATATCACCGGTTATTGGGTGGTATACTAAAAAACGAAGGAATATCAATACCGATATTGGGTAAAGACAACCAACAAAGAGGGGATTACATCTACCGGTTACTGGGTAGAAAACCACAGAAATAGGACTTACAACTATCGGTTAGTGGGTAGAAAGCCACAAAATCCGTTGGGGTAAGGATGAACAATTACTGGTTACTGAGCAATTGGACAACTGAACCACAGGGAACTGCAGGGGATAACAAGAAAGGAATCAATCTAGGAACAAACTAGAAAGACGCGATCAAACCAGACTCAACCCGATGAGGATATAACTCAGGGGAGTAATTCCATCCCGATACACAACTGGGGAGGAAACTGAAACAATAATCATCCACGAGGACATAACTCAGTGGGGAAGAAAGAAGGAAAGATAAACACTTTCTACCTATGGGGCTGACTCTTTATGGAGAGATCAGACACAAACATCTGCTTGGGGAAGAACATTCCACCATTGGCAGGAGATGACAAACAAAAATATATGGAAAAGAATGCAATCATGAATATCTGAATGCTATGATTATGCATGTATATGCATGATTTGTGTATGATTAATGCTGACAAACAGACATATCTAACACAAACAAGTCCGAGAATCCCGAACAGACACTCGACACAACGTCTCGCCAAGAAGGGCGAAGCCTACTGGAGAACTCAGCTTGGGAATAACCCGAGAAGGATGAAAATAAATCATCGAGGATATCAAACCCTATCCCAAAGCTACACTCGGTGAGGATACAAAGAAGATGTATTCAGGAGCAGCGAAAGAAGAGAATCAAACAGAGGACTCAACTATGATGGGGATTATCTCTGGAATAACAATAAACAAGGGAAGACTTTAACCATAGCTGGGAATAGGCAAAGTTAAAACTTCCATCTACATGAGATAATACTCTGCACAGGAGAAGTCTTCCAGGAGCAAATACTCCTGACATAAGGAAGACGCAGAACATCTGTCGGGGAGTTTCCATCAACTCTCTCGGGGACAGGTGGTTAAATAACAATAAGATCCACCGGAGAAGAAACTCTATTGGAGAATCTTAGCAAGGAATGATGTCAAAATCCGTGGGGAACAACCACCAACTAGATGTACATAAATAAAAAAACTCCCTTCTATCTGCCGGAGAGGAAACTCTGCAAAAGGGAAATAATAGCATTTTGCTCCACTGGGGAAGGGAATGGACATCTTCACCACCAGCTCTTCATTCTAGAAGAAATCTTCAGACTCAGAGGAGATACAAACATCAAACTCTGATCTGGAAACCCTACTGGGGACAAGCTGCAAATGCTCTTGAGGAAACTACCCTTGCTGGAGAAGTTGGAAATGAATCCTTCATCCACAAGCGACATACCAGGGATACCTCTTTTAAATATAAATGAAATGTGAAAGACACCCTTCATCAATTGCACTAGGCAACTTCCGCTGAGGAGACAATTATCTGGAAAGGTAGCTCTGCAGGGAACACATGCCTACTCCGCTGGAGATTCTTACTCATGCTGGGAAAGACAACCTTCCTCGTGAGTAGGCAGTGAGCCAAGCAATATTCTCAACTCAAAGCATATCAAATTTTATCAATCTATAAGGGATTTTAGGTCAGTCCACACAAGGGATGACAACCATACGAATGATAAAACACAAATGCTAGTGCCTGATATAGAGGGATACACATCTCTAAAATATCAAGGCAAAAATTGGAACAAAAGAGATCATTCACAGATCAATCATATATCGAACATGGATTGCTAAAACTCCACGGGAGAAGCAAATATGTATACAAAAACGAACTACCGGGAATGCATTGGATGGAAATCCAACTAGGGGAAAGCAATCCATAAGACGAATCAAACCACTGCCATTAAGGAGAACTTCTCATACCAGACTCTCTGGGAAGCTGATGATGTAATATTCTTTTTACGCTCGCTGGGGAGACAACTTGAATACTGATGAAGAGGATATCAAAATGCCAGAATATGAACAAATGTCTTACCTTTTGGTGATCATACTATCCTTGGGAAAGCACTGAGGACACTCCACTTATCCTTTCAGTCATTGTGAATGTTCACTTTGTTTAAAAACAGTTTATTCATGAAAACTTTATTTGTTTAAAACAATGATATTCATCAATTAAAACATGCAAATGTTTGTTAAATAGAAACAAATAAGAGTGCAAAGAATTCGATATAGGCTCAAATTTATTTAAGAGAATGGTAGTCCGCAAATGGTGAGACTCCATGGATCTTTACAAGTTTGAAATTGGTGATATACATGGAAAAGGGCTACATTGAACATAATGACCATTTCTCCACTAACTCTGAATCCACTGTATTCGAAACTTCAATTGATGATGACTGAGTGAGAATCTTTGATAGATGAAAGTTGTAGAACAAAGTCTTGTCAGGATGCAGTTACTTGCAAAATCCCTAATTTTTGCCTAGATTGCCTCGGGGTGAGGTACTCAATCTAGAGGGATATATATATTCATTTTTTGCAAAATCCCTTTTGGGTTTTTAATCCACCGAGACACTCATTTTTGCCTAAGTCTCCCTTTCGGGTTTTCAACTTAGCGAGCTATTCTGTTTTTATTTTTAGACAAAGTATTTCTTGACTGCATCTGAATTCACAGGACGAGCAAAATCGTCCCCATCCATAGTTGTGAGCAACAGAGCACCGCCTGAAAAGGCTCTCTTAACAATGTATGGACCTTCATAGTTTGGAGTCCACTTGCCCCTGGAATCGAGCACAAAAGACAAGACTTTCTTGAGTACGAGGTCACCTTCTCGGAACACACGAGGCTTGACCTTCTTATCAAATGCTTTCTTCATTCTTTATTGATATAACTGACCATGACACATGGCAGTTAATCTTTTCTCTTCAATTAAATTCAGCTGGTCATAACGACTCTGAACCCATTCAGCCTCAGGTAACTTGACTTCCATCAAGACTCTCATTGATGGGATCTCGACCTCTACATGGAGCACAACCTCCATGCCATATACAAGGGAGAAAGGGGTTGCCCTTATTGAAGTGCAGACGAATGTACGATAGACATGTAAAGCAAATGGCAGCATCTCATGCCAATCTTTGTACATTACAACCATCTTCTGAATAATCTTCTTAATTTTCGTGTTAGTGTAAGACCCTAATTTTGACGCTAAGATCCCTCATGGCATCATATCTTTGCTCATTGCATTGCCTCAAGGATTATAGCATGTTTGGCTCCTTAACCCTAGGGTTGGGACTTGTGAGAGTGGTTTGAGACCACCAATCATGCTTGTATTGTATATTATTGCTTTTATTATCTTGTTTACTAACCAAAAGCACAAAAATATGTCACTAACTCTTTTTGTTTTAAAGCTCAAGTGGTCATGTGCCCCATGCCCCTAGGAGGCTCCTAAGCTCAATGAAATGGCCAGATGAGGATGAGAACAAGCATGACAATGGTCCACAAAGTTCCTAATAATCATATATGTCTCCCAAGTATCTCAATTTTCCAATTTGATCAAGATAAACCAAAGGGCTTAAGGATTGTTTCTCAAGGAAACCCTAATTCAGTTGTGCATTGACTGTGCCTTGCTCATGAAGCAACCTCAACCTATGATCAATTTTAATCAAGGTAAGTTCTTTAATTAATTATTTTATGCATATATGAGCCTATGTGAGTATCCTCAATCATTCATTCATCAAGATTTGAGTTTTGGCCTTGAGAAGTTGACTAGTCAAGTCATCTAACTAAACTGAGGATCACTGAGACACAACTTTTGATTTGTTTGTGAAATGAAGATGACCCCAAGATGAAAAATGTTCTTAAGAACCATATGAACAACTTTCATGTTCATCCAAAATACATTTGAAACTTGGAAGGTCATCATTCATTTCAAAATATTATAGGTCATTTTGACTAAAACCCTAATTTTGGGTCAACTTCCCAAGGACCTAACTTCTTCATTTTTTATTATTTTGAGGTGAGACCACTTTCGTTGGAAAGCTTAAGATGTCTAATTAAAATGTTATGTTTTACAAAATTTCATATTCCTAAAAGAAACACATGTGATAATACAAAACATTATAGGCCACTTTGGACCAAAGCCATTGAATTTGAAAATTGTCCAACTTCAAGTGCCCATAACTTTCTCATTAAAAATTCAAATGATGCAAAATTTAAGTCTAAATTGATCATCTTGAAAATATATACAACTTTTATGTTGGAGGTTTTTCCATTTGAGGCTTACATCATTTAAACAGAAGGGCTTGAAGTTGATCACTTTTGGCAAAAAAATTTAAAGGGGACCTAAACATGTTTTATACCCCAAACTTCAAGACCAGTTTTCATAATTTTCCAAACTCCAAATGGATTTTTTACCAACATAGCTTTTGTTCCTTATGTTAATAGCTTTCCAACCATTACTCACACCACCATGTTTGGATTTTCCATGTGGGACTTTCGAAGAGCTCAATGTTTAGGTTCAATTATGCAATTCACTTTGTAACTTGATGTGCAAGCAAATACCAGGCCTTGTGCCCGTCGAAACCATATGCAAATAATCTCAGCTTGCAATTCCATTCAGTTTTGGGCCTCACATGCGCCTGTATAGGCCCATGCATGGAGGATCCAAAACTCATGCACACGAGCAAATCACCTCATTGCTTCATCTCCAGCTATAAATACATGTGCTTCCTCATTCAAAATTCAACCTCAAGGTGATCTGAAACCCTGCTGAATTGGAAACCCAACCTCACTCAAGGGAATTTCCATTTTCATTTCTCAATTTCATGCTTAAATTTTAACATCCTTAGTTGATCTTCAAGTCTTAATTCATTAGGCTTGCATCCTCATTACCTCAAGATCAAATTGGAATCAAAAGCTTGAAGAGATCGTGTTGTTTAAAGTTGCACTTCAAAGGTATATCACTCAACTGTTTTGATCTAGATATTGTTCTACAATGTGAATTACTGGCATTTGAACTGTTTTCTGAAGTCCTCGAGCAAGAGGCAGGCCAGTGGTGGTCTTGATTTCATGATTTGAGACATTTCAGTTTGTGCACCTTGATCTTCAAGCTCAGATTTCTCATTCAATAGAAACTTTGAGGAAAATCCAAGGTTACAGGGGTGATGTACATCACCCCAGCTTCATTTTGGTACATGGCTTGTTCATTTTAATTGAGGTTGAAAAACCTGCGCGTGGTGGCCGGAGTTTGTTCTCTGGCCGGAGAAGGTGGTGGTTTCCACCACCATCCCCACGTGGATGCTTCCAGCGTCCTTGGATCTGTTTGAAATGTTATAATCCTGTCCATTGTTCTTGTTAACTTGTTTTAAATGCTTATGTTGCACGCTTGACTTTGAAACATGGTACACCCGCGCCTCTGAACCCTTGGATGATGTCACGTCAATTAATGAAACTCATCCAAGCGCTCCTGATTTTCCTATTTTCTATTTTTTTTGTTTTAATTTCTTTTAATTCCTTTTAATTTCAAAAATTCATAACTATTTTATTTGAAGTCACAAAAATATGAGACCAATGGCAAAAAAATTCTTGAAAAATCTAGTTTCATAATATGATTTTTAATTATTTTTGTGACTTTATTTAATATTTTTTGTGGATTATTTTGTTTTTAATAGTTTTTAATTCATTTTAAATACTTTTTGATATCTGAAAATTCCAAAAATATTTTCTTAACACATATGAATCATGATAAGTCAATGAAAAATAGTCTCATGAATTTCTTAATTGATTTGAGATTTTAATTTATTTGTGTTATTTTTCTTTGTTTTTAATTGATTTTAAATAGTTTTTGTTTTCAAAAATTGTTGAGAAAATTTGTCAAACCTTGTTTGACCATGTTAAACCTATGAGAATTTAATTAGACTTGTTTAAGTTGATTTGAATTGAATTTGAGGTTTGACCATATTTTGTCCATTTTAATTTTGCATTTATTTTAATTCCAAAAATACCAAAAAAATATGTTTGATTTGTTGACTTCTAATCTCCATTTCTCTTCTGTTTTACATTAATTGATGATGATTTGATTCACATTTGATCATTGTGTTTTGATATTTCATTTGAATTCTCCTTTTACTCATTTCATCTTCATCTCACTTCTTTTTATTTTGGCCAATGAGTTAATGTCTTATGGTTGGTCTTGACATATGAGAGGTTTAACCTTCTTTGATCCAAATCAAACTCAACTTGATCCATGATCAAGTGAGTTGCTTTGTGTCCAAGATAGGTTGCTTCTTGGTCAAGCAAAAAACCTAAAGTCCATACAAGGCCTTTCTTCTTTTCTTTTGGAATGGCAAGTTGTAGGAGCTTGGCTTACTAGTCATGATCTCTAACTTGTGTTTATTTACCTATAGTTTTATTGACCGGCCTCAGATAGGTGTGACTACTACATTAGTCCACTTACGATTGCCTAACATAGCGCTAAATTGTCTTATGACACACTAACATTAACCATACTAATTACTAACTTTAATTTGAGCATTTAATTTCTTGCAATTTACTTTAATTCAATTTACTTTCTTGTTCATTTATTCATATTGCTTTTCCCTTTGCTCACTTGAGCACATACTTTATGTTTATGCCATTATTGTGTATAAATATATTGTTGTCTTGTCTTGGGTTTGTCTTTGTTTGTGTGAACCCAATGCAAAAAGGAGAAAGGACTTAGAATTAGGACATTACCTGTGCTTAAAGGAGTTCATGAGCAACTAGGTCTCATGCCTTTAGAATGCTAAACTTGTTGAAGAGCAACTAGGCCTCATGCCTTTAGAATGCTAAATCTTAAAGTTGACTTCAAAGGACCCCTAATCTAAACTCATTCTTTGTCCATTTCTCTTATGGTGTTGTGAACTTTTTGATGTTTGCTCTTGTGTGCTGGAAACCACCGTCTTCTCCGGCCAGACACACAAACTCCGGCCAAAAGTTGCAGAAAACAAATCTCAATAAAAATGGAAAACAAGGACATGGAAATGAAGCTCGTGTGATGTAGATCATCACTGTACCAATGAATTTCCTTCAATCTTCCTATATTGAGAGAAAGATGAAGGAGAAAATCATGGTATCCATATGGATTGTTCATGAAATGGATACTACATTGAATTAGGAGTTTCAGATCCAAAAAGTTTGAGTTTATACCTTTGAATTGGTGAACTTTTGGCCACGAATTCTCCAAGATCTTTGCTCCTTCTTGATCTATGAATGTAGTGGAAATGATTGGCTAAGGAATCTGGCTTTAAAACTTAGCTAATGTTACTGAATTTCAAGCTCGAAAATATTGAAGAAAGTGATTGATTTCTTTAGTGAGGGTTATGGTTTCAGTGCAGCAGCATATGAGATCTCCAAAAGGTTGTGAAATGAAGCTCATGAAGCCTTTATTTATAGCTGAAGGTATCATATCATCCCACTTTGTTTATGTGCATGGAAATTGGAATTTGAATGCATGGGCCTTTGTGGGCGTGTGAGAGGCCCATGGATGGCTTAAGCAATTTACTGAGTTCACATAGAAGGCATTTGGACGTGCACATGAAGTGGGAAATGCTTGCATACCAAGTTATAACATAAAATATCCAAAATAAACATACATGAAAATAAATTCAAAACTCCCAAATGGTAGACCCCAAGGACTATTGTGAGTAATGTTTGGAAAGCTCTTGAAATAAGGAACAAAAGTCATGTTGGGAAAAAAAATCATTTGGCATGTGCAAATTGATCAAAACTGGTTGGGAAAATTCAAGTACAAAACATGCTCAAATCATTTTGAAAAAGTTCACCAAAACTAAGCTTAATCAAACTACTTTGTCTTTATTATACAAGCTTCAAATAAAACATCTTCAACATCAGAGTTGTAGATAGTTTAAATATGGTAAATCTAGACTCAAAGTTTGCATCATTTGGATTTTCTATGACAAAGTTATGGGCATTTGAAGTTGAGGGGCCTCAAGGTCAAACTTCCACTCTTGATGAATAAATGATTGAGGGGCCTCAAATAGGCTCATATATGAATAAAATGGTAAATGAAATAAATTCCCTTGATTAAATTTGATCAGAGGTTGAGATTGCTTCATGGGCAAGGCATAGTCAAAGCACAGTGATATTAGGGTTTCATTGGGAAACAATCTTCAAGCGCTTTGGGTTATCTTGATCAAATTGGAAAATTGAGATACTTGGGAGGCATATATGATGATTAGGAACCTTGTGGACCATTGTCATGCTTTTTCTCATCTTCATCTAGCCATTTCATTGGGCTTAGGGGCCTCCTAGGAGCATTGTGGAGCACATGATCACTGGAGCTTCAAAACAAAAAGAGTTAGTGACATATTTTTGTGCTTTTGGTTAGTAATCAAATAATAAATGCAATAACATATAATACAAGCATGCTTGGTGGTCTCAAAACACTTAAACAAGTCCCAACCTCAAGGATCATTGAGCATCTTGGTTCCTTTTCCCTTTGGGTGGGACTCCTTGTGAGTGGTTTGAGATCACCAAGCATGCTTGAATTGTATATCATTGCTTTTCTCATTTTGTTTATTAACCAAAAGCACAAAAATATGTCACTAACATCTTTTGTTTGTAGTTTGAGCAATCAGAAAGTCCAAAGCTTCTAGGAGATCATTGGTACAAAGACATGGTAAAGAAGAGATGATATCCAGCATGGTAATGGTCCCCAAAGTTCTCATCCATCAAATATGCCTCCCTAGTATCCTAATGCATCATCTTTGATCAAATCAAGTCAAAGGATTTGAGGTTTTGTTCCCTAGAGAAGCCCTAATTCATCTGTGCACTACAATACCTTGCTCATGAAGCAACCTTAGCCCATGGTCAAATACAATCAAGGGAAGTTATTTAACTCTTCATTTCATGTATATTTGAACTTATTTTAGTATCCTCAATCATCAATTCATCAAGATATGAGTTGTGAACTTGAGAAGTTGATAAGTCAATTCATCTGACTATTTTGAAATGCATTGAGACCTAACTTTTCATGTGTTGGTCAAATGGAGATGGTTCCAAAAGTAACAATGTTCTAATGGACAATATGAACAACTTTCATGTTCATCAAAATTTTATTTGAAGCTTGGAAAACCATCTTCCATTCCAATACATTATAGATCATTTTGACTGAAACCCTAATTTTGGGTCAACTTCCCAAGGACATAACTCATTCATTTTTTTATGATTTTGAGGTGGGATCAAATGCATTGGAAATATTGATATGTCTACTTAAAATGTTATGTTGAACAAAATTTCAAAATCTCAAAGGAAATACATGTGATAATGCAAGACATTATAGGTCCTTTTTGGCCAAAGGCATTAAAAGTAAAAGAAGTCCAACTTCAAGTGCCCATAACTCCTTCCTAAAAAATCCAAATGATTCAAAATTTAAGTCCATTTTGATTGTCTTGAAAATATCTACAACTTTGATGGTGGAGGTTTTTTCATTTTAAGCTTGCATCTTCAAAACAGAAGGGCTTGAAAGTTGGCCAATTTTAGAAACTTTGCCTTGACATGTTTTGCATATCACACTTTAAACTCAAATTTCATAAATTTCCACATTCCAAATGGATTTTTGACCAACATAACAATTGTTCCTCACATCAAGACCTTTCCAACCATTACCTATATGCCTATGCTTGGATTTTCTAAATGGTATTTTCGAAGAGGTGAATGATTAGGTTCAATTGTGGAATTCATGTTAAAACCTTGTTGCACAAGCCAATTCAGAGCAAATTACACGTCCAAACCCTTGGCATTTGAACTGAGCTTGCATTTGGCATTTCTTTTGGGCCTTGTCCATGATCATGCAAGCCCATGCAAGTGGTATCCAAATTCATGCACATGGATCATCTCACACTTTCCTTGCCAATTTCTCTATAAATAGAGGCTTCTTTCCCTCCATTTGCACGCCCAATTTCAACCTGAAATGATGCAGAATTCATTCCCTAACCATCACTAAAGAAGCAAGTTTCATTTCTCTTAAAATTTTCAGATCTAGAATTCAGCTTCATTTGGTTGTATTCTTAGATCTAGTGCTTCTAGACCTTCACCATACACTTCATTGAACTTCTGTTTTGATAAAGCAAGCAAGGTTTCAAGCTCAAATCACCAGAACTCAAGCTTACACTTCAACTGGTATTTTCTTCGATTCTCCTAATCCTTTGACCTTTTGGCTGTGATTTTGTGTTGGCTGAAGTCCTCTCAATAGAGGCATCATGTTTATGCTTTTAATTTTTGCAATTCATTGAGTTCATGATGAACACCAGATTTTTCAACTTCTGATTTCTCCAATCATAGAGATCTAGAATGAAAATGGATGGTATAGGGATGATGTACGTCATCCCAGCTTTCTATTGATGTGTAGATTGCACGTTTTGGTTGCCTTTTGAATTTCTGCATTTTGGCCGGAATCTGGAAGCTCACCGGAGAAGACGGTGGCTCCGGTGGCTTCATCATCTCCAATTTAAATCTGGACCGTTTGATCCATTTTCCAGATTCTATCAGGATCATTCATTGTTATGACTTTTAATTCTTTCCCATGCGCACACATTGACCAGAGACCACCATAGGCGCGCACCTTAGGAGCGTGTGATCGGCCAGCTCAATTAATGAGCTGAGATCAACACTCTTCCTTTTTTGCATTTTTATAATTTCTGTTTTTATTTTCTTTAATTCCATTATTTTCAAAAATTAATATCTCTTTCATTTTTTATCCAAAAAATATGGCACCAATTGCATTATTTTCCAAACAAATTCTAGTTTCTATTTCTGATTTTTAATATTTTTTATTTTGTCATTTGGTATTTTTTGTGAATTTTCTCTTTTCTGGTTATTTTTAATTCATTTTAAATAGTTTTTTATATTCAAAAAATACAAAAATATTTTCCTAACCTATTTTAATGATGATGGATCTATGAAAAATATTCTCATCAATTTTTGAATTGATTTGAGATTTATTTGAGATTTTAGTTCAATTAGGTTATTGTTATTCATTTTTAATTGATTAAAAATAGTTTCTGACTTTTAAAAATGCTGAAATTTTTTGTCAAACTTTGTTTGACCTTGTTGAACTTAGGATAAATTACTTGGACCTTTCAAGGTTGATTTGAAGTAGTTTTGAAGTTTGACCTTTCCATTTATTTTAATACAAGTTTATTTTTAATATTAAAAAATGCCAAAAAATAGTTTATTCATTTCTTGACATCCAATCTTCATCTCACTTCTGTTTTTGATTGTTTGACCTTGACTTTCAATGTTATTGGTCAACATATGAGGATTGGTACATGATGCTCCATTTAATGCACTTATATTTCTTTTACCATTTTGCCATTTCCATTTCCTCTTATTCATCTCCTTCTTCTTCTTCTTCTTCTTCTTCTTCTTGATCAATGAGTTGAAGGTTGATAAGTTAGCATTGATTAGAGGGATTTAACCTTTCTTGATTCAAATCTAATTCATCTTGATCAATTGATCAAGTGAATGGCTTTGCATTAAGGATAGGTTGTCTTTTAAATCATGCAAAAGGCTTAAACCAATACAAGATCATTTCTCTAATTCTTTTTGGCATGGCAAGTTGTTAGGACTTAATTCACTAATCAAGACTCCTAGCTTGTGTTTGTTGCCTACATTATTATTGACCGGCCTCAGATAGTTGTGACTTCTACATAAGTCCAATTACGATTGCTTAACATAGCGCTAAATTTGCCTTATGGCACACTAACTACTAACACTAACTATTGACAATTAACATTTACTTTATGAAATTTACTTTAATGCAATTTACTATTCTTGCACATATTATCCATTTGCTTTTCTCTCTGCTCACTTGAGAACATGTTTATGTTAATGCCATTTGCCTTTTGCTCACTTGAGCACATAATTGTGTATATATTATTTTTGCTTGTGTTTTGTTTTGATTGTGGTGAACCAAATGCAAAGAAATGGACTTAGTTTCTAGGACTTTCCCTATGCAAAGAAATGGAGAATTGGACTTAGATCCTAGGACTTTCCTTATGCAAAAATTGGAGTGAAAGGATCTTAATGTTGAAGTGGGATTAAGGGGACCATATTCTAAACTCCATCTTGTCCATTCTTTGATTGTTTATAGAACTTTTTGATGTGTGTTTTCTTGTGCTAGGGGATTCCAACCTTGATGTCACTTTGAGGAACCATTACCATGAGCATCCAAAGTGAGAGATACAAAAGCCATTGGAGGATTCTTGGAAGCATGACCTTGTGTTTGATTGCTTGAAATATCTGCTTTGTGGTTGCTTTATTCCAAAGGATGGGAGCTACTTGGATCATCAATATGATCTCAAGAGAGGAACTCCTATTGTGTTTTTGTTCCCTTTATCCCTTCTCTTTTTGTTTTGCTTAGGATTTAGACATTCTTCTTCATCTCTCCACTCTAACCCAAGCCAAAACCTTCTTGTGCAAACATTTAATTATTGTTTTCAACATTAGAAACCTAAGCCTTATGCTTTTGATTTTCAAACTTTCCTTCTTATAACACTTATTTTGAAATTGAATCTTTAAGTCAACTTTGACCATTTTTGTACATACTTCTAATTGGTAAATATAACACATTCAAATGTGCTTTTGTGGTTCCAATGGCCACCCTTTTAATCAAATTTTCCATAACCTTTAGCTATTAGGTTTGAGTTATCTTTGTGGTAGATGTAATACTCACCTATATCCTTAGTGATGGACAATGAGTCTTCCATGCTTATTATAGGGTTAACCCCTCACTAGCATGTTGAAGCTATCCTCACATGGTGGATTCGTGGTTTGGTTGAGTTTTCTCCCTTTGATAACAAAAGACCTTAAGGCTTTTGGACTAATCAATTCACCAATTCCTTTTTGAGATTTTTACCCCGAACTACGAGGTTTTGATCCTAATCGTTTCATAAGATGGTACGTAGGCAATGGGTTTATCCATCCAAACACAAAATGTAAATAAACTTGTATATTCTTTTCTCATCTCTTCAATCATGTTTGCACAAACAAAATTTTTCACAAGACAATAACCTTCACAAGTATGAAAAGGGCTCCCTAGGAGTACCTAGGATGTTTTGGGTGCCTAACACCTTCCTATTGCATAACCAACCCCCTTACCCAGATCTCTGTTTATTTTACTAGTTTTTGTTAAAACTATTAGGTTTTTGTTCGCTTTCTAACCATTCCTTTGGATAAATAGAAGTGCGGTGGTGACTCGACTTGTATGATTTACCTTGGATTTAGTCAATATCTCTAATGGTAATGAATACCCTGCTACAGAAAAGTGGCGACTCTGCTGGGGACTCTTGCCTAGTGGGTTTAGCCTACTTTTCATGCTTGTTATATTGTATTGTTTGGTGACATATTTTTGTGTAATTTGGGATTACTGTATTGTATGTAATGATTGATTTACTTGATATTAATTCCTTGTATGCTTGGTGATCTTTGTGAGATGAGTTCTATACCCGGACTCGAGTGCACTTAGGATAGGAGAATGGCATAGTCTTGTTGACTTGTGTGGAGTTATTCCTTAGCAAGTTGACTTGCAAGTCCATTCACTTGGTGGAGGTCATGTTGGGATCAATAATGTCACACGAGTAAGTTGTGGTTAGACATTACTCTTTCCAATATAGACCTAAGAAGCCAAGGACCTTAGTTTACCATGCCCATCTTGGCCTATTTTTAGGATGTAGTGCGAAAGTCGTTCAAGTGTAAGATTTGATACGATTGTTACGCGATACTACACTCATAAGAGTCTCTCTTGAGAATATTTTTGGAATACGAGTAGTCGTTTCTCCGATAATATCCGAAAGATGGGATGATGACTATGGGAACCTCTTGTAGAACATGTTTGGCAGGTTTAAACCCTAGTACATTCCCTTTGGGTGGTTCTTAACCTAAACCCCATGCTCGTGACTTGCAACAAACCCTTGATTCATGGTTGATCCGTTCATATATCCTTAATATCAATGGAACTTGGGTGTTGATAAGGTGTAAACCATAATCCACCAAAATGGATGATTGATATTAAGGATGATATGATCCATCCCATGACCTTTGTTTGGCGTGCTTTGCTTGATCCTTGAGTGTGATTGTTGCATCCATGTATTCATGCACTCATTTGCATCCATATCATCAATAAAGAAGAAAATTTTCAAGGAACTTAAGGGGTTTATTTGCAAAATTTTCAGACATGGAAAGACAAAGAAGGAACACAAAGAAGTACAGCTTCAGACAACCAGATTTGAAAGAGTTAAGGAATTTGACATCCTATGTACTAGATCCCTTGGGTTTCAAAGCTCGTTTTGGGAAGCTTCTTCCTCTTCTGACTACTCAGGTGGACGAAGGATTGATGAGTGTATTGGTACAGTTTTATGATCCCTTGTACTGTTGCTTCACGTTTCCGGACTTTCAGCTTTTGCCTACCCTTGAGGAGTATGCTTATCTTGTGGATATACCTATCCTGGATCAGTTGTCGTTCAGTGGCTTGGAGAGTATTCCTACTTCTCAAGAGATAGCAGACATGTTGCACATAGATGAATCTCTGGTTGGTGCTCATATGACTACCAAAGGTGGAATTCAAGGTCTCCCTTCTGAATTCCTTATTGCTCAAGCTACTGTCTATGGGAAGGCTATGAGTGAGGATGCCTTTGAAGCCATATTTGTACTTCTCATCTATGGTTGGTATTGTTTCCCAACATCGACAAGTTTGTGGATGTGAACGCTATTAGGATCTTTTCTACTCTTAATCCCGTTCCGACTCTGTTGGGTGATACCTATTTCTCTTTGCATATGAGGAATGCAAAGGGTGGTGGCGCCATTGTGTACTGTTTGCCTCTATTGTATAAGTGGTTTATTTCTCACTTACCTCAGACGGTCGCTTTCAAGGAGAACAAAGGATGTCTACGGTGGTCCACGAGACTTATGTCTCTCACTAATGATGATATCTCTTGGTATAACCGTGTGTATGATGGTGTGTAGATTATCGACTCTTATGGTGAATTCTCCAATGTTCCTCTTCTTGGTACATGTGGTGGGATTAACTACCACCCTGTTTTGGCACGTCGTCAGCTTGGGTTCCCCCTAAAGGATAAACCTAGTAACATTCTGTTAGAAGGCGTGTTCTTTCAGGAGGGTAAAGATGCCAAAGGCTTGAAAACTAGGATGGTTCGCGCTTGGCGCAAGATTCATAAGAAAGGAAGGAAGGAGTTGGGTCCTAAGAATTGCATCGCTTTGGAGCCTTACACTATTTGGGTAAGGAAGAGAGCGTCTGAGTATCTCATGCCTTATGAGTATCCGAGACCTACACCTATGATTTTGGCTGGGCCTTCAACCCTCCCTAATAAAGGAGTAGAGGAGTTGAGAGACGAAGACCTATCACGTGCCTGGATCCGTGAACGTGAAGAGTTGCTTCAGCACATTAAGGAGAAGGACGCTTTGATAGAGTTCCTTGAGCATCAGGTTATTGATGATCCTAATGATGCATGGACTTCTCTACTTCCTCAGTCTTCCTAGTTTTGGAAGAGGAAGTACGATCGACTCGCCAAAGAGAAGGCGGATATGGAGGCAGCTTATGAGGAGGAAGTAAAGAGGCTTCGTGCAACTTATCTTCCTGTGTCCCGAGCATTAGATGATTGTTTCTAGGGATCCATATGATGATTATTTTCCCTTCCTCTTGTACATGATTGACAGTGATGTACTTCTTTCCCTTGATGTTATTTGATGAGATATTTCCATATGAGATAAAATGCTTAATGATTCCAAAAATTTGCAAGTAAAACCCTAGAGTTCCTTTGAAATATAAAAACAAATCATATGCACAAGCATTGCATGCATCATGTGCATAAGCAGGTTTTGTTCCCGGCTTCTTGTCCTGTGGTCTAACTCTGTGCTCTTCATTTATTTTGAAGACAAGCTGACTCACCGGTATTACACTAGAGCCAACTCTGCAAGACTGATGGATCAACTAGAGCAAGAGAACCGTGAACTCAAGGAGGAAGTGGCCAGACTAAGTGCTTTGATGGAATCGTTCCTGGCTGCCCAGAGCCAGTCTTCTCCAACACCTTCAACTCCTCCCTAGAGGACAGTCATCTCTGAGATTGTCTCCTCAATTGTGCCTGCAGCCAGTGCACATTTTGCTCCAGCGACTATGCCAGCCGGATTCCCGTGGGGGATGCCTCCTAATTTCATGCCCGAGGGTCCTGCTCCAACTTTTGCTTCTATGCCGGCATCTAGCCCGGTCCTTGCTGTTCCTCCTCCTGTCGTGCATACCATGCCTAGGGTAGACGACACCATCTATCATTCTGAGCCATTTGAAGGCCCAGATGTCTATGAGAAGATGGATGCTATGAACGATCAATTTCTTGAGCTTCGCAAGGAATTGAAGTTTCTTAGAGGAAAGGATCTTTTCGGCAAGTCTGCAGCCGAACTGTGCTTGGTTCCCAATGTGAAGATTCCTGTGAAATTCAAGGTCCCCGACTTTGAAAAATACAAGGGAAACACTTGTCCTCTTAGCCACCTGGTCATGTCTGCCAGGAAGATGTCTACTCAGATTGATAATGACCAATTACTCATCCACTACTTTCAGGACAGTTTGTCCGGTGCCACCCTGAGGTGGTACATGGGGTTAGACAGTGCGAACATCTGATCCTTCAACGACCTTGGCGAGGTCTTCGTCAAGCAATACAAGTATAATGTGGATATGGCTCCCGATAGGGATCAATTGAGGGCCATGTCCCAGAAGGACAAAGAAACAATCAAAGAGTATGCCCAGAGGTGGCGAGAAGTGGCAACACAGATCGTGCCTCCGCTAGAAGAGAAGGAAATGACCAAGATCTTTCTGAAGACCTTGAGTTCATTCTACTATGAGCGGATGATTGCTAGTGCTCCTTCTGACTTCACCGAGATGGTGAATATGGGGATGCGTTTAGAACAAGGGGTTAGAGAAGGACGTCTAACCAGAGAAGAAGGCTCTTCTGCCAAACGTTATGGGGCGTTTGCAAAGAAGAAAGATGGAGAGGCACATGTTGTGACCTCCCATGTGAAACCGAGAAGACCCTTTGTGAGGAGGAAGACTGTGCGTCCCGCCGGTAACCAGCACCAGGTGGCTCATATAGCACCTATCTTTAGAGATAATCAACATTATCACCAACATAACGGCAATCAGCAACCACATCAGCAATATCAGCAACAGCAGCACCGATCGCAACAGCAGGCCTACCAGCCTCGAAACAGTAATCAAACAAGCACGAGTTACGAGAGGAAAAGGGTCACCTTTGATCCTATTCCGATGACGTACGCAGAGCTATATCCCTCTTTGATAGAGAGGAAGCTGATTACTCCGAGAGACCCACCGGCTATACCTGCTAACCCTTAGTGGTGGTATAAGCCCGAATTGTATTGTGTTTACCATTCTGGTGCTCCCGGCCACGACGTGGAGAATTGATATCCTTTGAAGACCAAGGTTCAAGACCTTGTAAGGTGTGGCATTCTGTGTTTCGAGGACGTAGGTCCTAATGTGAAGAAGAACCCATTGCTCGAGCATGGGAAATATGTTAACATGGTCCAGGGCTGCCCTGGAAAATACAAAGTCAAATATGTCAGTCATATTCGACAGTCTTTGGTCGAGATGCATCGTTTGCTATGTGATTATAGTCACTATGAGCACGACCATGATAGATGCCGAGTCTGCTCTGTTAACCGATTGGGTTGTCGCCAGGTGCGTAAGGATCTCCAAGAAATGCTGGATGAAGGGGTCATTGAGATTCTTCAGAATAGGAATGTTGACGAAGATGAGCCAGAGGTCAACGTAATTTCCCCAGTGTTCCGGGTGCCCGAGCCTGTTACCATTAAGTATGATGGTAGCAATCAGAAGGTTTATCCTTCTCTGATCATTAAGCATGCCAGTCCAGTGTCATATTCTTCTGAAAAAGCGATTCCCTTTCGTTACAACACTGTTGCTGTAGAAGATGGGAAAGAAATGCCTTTGCCTTCCTCATCTGTGGTGAACATCGCTGATGTAAGTGGTTTGACCCACAACGGTCGTGTATTTTCAGCACCACCGAAACCTCAAGCTAATGCTGATTTTGTTGAACGCCCGATTGGGAATGCGGTGAAACCTCCGAATCCGGCACTTGTTGTTAAACCCTCATCTGCACTAAAAACTCCTACTTCTGTTGGCCCTAGTGGCAATGAGAAAGAAGACTGTGATGAGATGCTGAGGCTCATCAAAAAGAGTGAGTACAACGTTGTAGACCAGCTTCTACAAACGCCATCCAAGATATCCGTGTTATCATTACTTCTGAATTCATAACCACATAGAGAGGCTCTGCAGAAAGTCTTGGATGTGGCATATGTAGATCATGATGTCACAATAGAGCAATTCGATAGCATTGTTGCAAACATTACTGCTTGTAACAATTTGAGTTTTTGTGACTCTGATCTTCCTGAGGAGGGAAGAGACCACAACTTAGCATTACACATCTCCATGAACTGTAGAGACGACGCCATGTCCAATGTGCTGGTGGACACTGGGTCATCCCTGAACGTATTGCTGAAGTCCACTCTCTCGAAATTGTCATATCAAGGGCCTCCCATGAGGCAGAGTGGAGTTGTTGTGAAGGCCTTCGATGGGTCGCGTAAAACTGTGATTGGGGAAGTTGATCTCCCAATCAAGATTGGACCAAGTGATTTCCAGATTACCTTCCAGGTTATGGATATCCACCCATCGTATAGCTGTCTCTTAGGCAAACCATGGATTCACGAGGCGGGCGCCGTGACATCCACCCTACACCAGAAGCTAAAATTTGTGAAGAACAAGAAACTGGTAGTGGTAGGGGAGAAAAGGCTCTCCTGGTTAGCCACTTGTCTTCCTTCTCATATATAGATGTTGAGGATGAAGTTGGAACTCCTTTCCAAGCTTTATCTATAGCTAAGCCTATTAAGAAAAGAACTCCTTCATTTATTTCCTACAAAGATGCAAAGTTGGCCATCGAGTGTGGTGCAACTGCTGGTTTAGGAAAAATGATTGAGTTGGAAGACAACAAGTCTCGGGCTGGCATAGGCTTTTCTTTTGGGGTCTTCAACGCGAAAGGGTTGTTCAAGAGTGGAGGTTCTATCCACACAGGTCAGGATGAAGAAGCTGCTACTATCTTGGAAGAGGATGCAGAGGACTCGGACAATTTCATCATCCCTGGGGGGATCTGCAACAATTGGGTCGCTGTGGATGTTCCTACAGTTATCCACAAGTCAACGTAATGATCACTTTGTTTAAAAAACCCTTCTCCCATGCCAAAAGGAGGAGTGATGACATTTTTGGTAACATAAATACAATGATATTTTCATTCAATAAATTCATGTTAAATGTTTGTTTTTCCAATTATTTTCCCTTTTCACTTTTTGCATGAAATTGGTGATCACATAAAACCCTAAAAACATAATAAAATCAATCTTCTCATCTGCATAATGATTTCCTTGTTTGAATTCTAAAGCTTTTCATATCCAAAATCATTATGCAGGTTGATCAAACCCATTGAACATAATGATCCAACACCATCTCCCAATTTTGAATTCCCTCTATTTAAGGCGAAAGAAGATGATGTTGAAGAGATTCCTGATGAGATTACCCGTTTACTTGAGCATGAAGAGAAGATCATTCAGCCACATCTTGAGAATCTGGAAACAGCCAACTTGGGGTCTGAGGATTGTGTGCGAGAGGTGAAGATTGGGGCACTCCTGGAAGAATCTGTTAAGAAGGGGTTGATTGAATTGCTGCGAGAATATGTTGATGTCTTCGCCTGGTCATATGAAGACATGCCCGGTCTAGATACTGATATTGTGCAACATTTCCTGCCTTTAAAACCTGAGTGCGTGCCTGTGAAGCAGAAGCTCAGAAGAACTCATCCTGATATGGCAGTGAAGATCAAAGAGGAGGTTCAGAAGCAAATTGATGCGGGGTTTCTGGTGACTTCTACTTATCCTCAATGGGTAGCCAATATTGTGCCCGTGCCTAAGAAAGATGGAAAAGTCCGGATGTGTGTGGATTATAGAGACTTGAATAAAGCTAGTCCGAAAGATGATTTCCCACTACCATGTTAGACGGTGTGGCTAGTGATCGAGAGGGGGGGTGAATAGATCACCTCTTTAAAATTTAACAGATTTAAAGTTTTATCAGAGTTTTCAAAGTTGGCGGAAAAATCAGTCCCGAATCGACTTCCGTCTATTCTGAACCGCTACTAGAAAGCCGGACACACAAGTATAATTGCTGGATTTTAATGAGAATGACAGAAACAATTCACACCAGAATTTTAACAAATTGAATGCACTTATCCTTAAAGTCTATTTCCAATGAATAAAATCTAGCTAACCGTTTTATCAAACAGTTGGTGTGTATGTGATCGTTAATGAACAGCAATGGAGTTTGATTAAAGTTTTCTTGCCACTGCTGTCTTGAAAAAGAAACAATCACCACACACTAACTGATATTGCGAAAACAGTTTGAAAAACGTAAAGAGGAGTAAGGTAAGAATACGATACGCAGAGATTTGGTAAGGAAGTTCCCCACGTCGTCCTCGCGTGTGGGTACGTCTCCCTCTCAATTTCAAATGAAATTGAGAACTTTGATTATCAATTATTGCCGAATCCGTTGATACAAGGTTTTGATACAAAGACAGAATTCTAAACTCTAAGAACCTCTTCTTGTATAAACCTTCACTTGATCTGAGCACGATCAAGATTTTCCTGCACAAAGTTGCAAACAATTCACCGGTTCCACGACCTGCTTGCGAAATCCCCCGATCTCCAAACGCAACGCTGCGGCTGAATATGTTCTGCAAATGTGACTCCCAAACCCTCAAGAACACTCCAGTTCTTGAAGGACAAACCAGTAGGTTTTTCCTAGAAACCCCCTTCAATCTTCGACTCAGCTAGATCCTCGATCGTTCCACTGCAAACCACAGCTAGACCCTTGATCGTACCACTGAACGTTATCTCGATGCTTCTTTAATCCAAAGAACAAGAATGGTTATGTGTAAAAGTTCTTGAAGAAAAGTGATTGAGAAGATGAAGAAGATGAAGTCTCTTTCAGGTTTCTATGTGCTCACAAACAATTGCTCCAACACTGCTTTTGATCTGTGTTCAATTGTTTTCCCTCAATGAATTCGTATATTTGCACTGCTGTTGTAACCTGTCTTTTATATGCTGCAAAACAGTTTCTGTTATACCACAAAACAGCTTTATGTATTGATACATAATAGTGTGCATCGATGCATACTGTAAGTAATGTAAATTTTGGTGAAATTTATTATTCATGTATCGATGCAAAAGTCGTGTGTATCGATGCAAGTGCTTATTACACTAGTATGTATCGATGCCTGGTGCGTATGTGTTGATACATTGGCTATTTCAATTTGTCATGTATCGATGCAGGGATCGTGTGTATCGATGCATAGAGTATTTTGTCTTCCATGTATTGATGCATGACTCGTATGCATCGATGCATACTGAACAGAAAGGTTTTGTGATTTATCACATGCTATATGTATCGATGCAGAGGCTTTATGTATCGATGCTTACTGACATAAAATGCATTTTAATTGTTATTTAAAGGGAAGTATCAATGTAGGTTTATATGTACAGTTATGCAACATTAGAGTGGGATGAAAAACATAATAAAACACACATGTATCATGTAATGCAATGCACAACCAACATTTGGATGATGATCACACAATTTTCTATCATTAAAAATTAATTCAAGGTAAAGAATTCTCTCACAAACTCCCCCTTTTTGATGATGGCAAATTCTTGGCAAGATGTGTGATACTCCCCCTGAGTTTGTGCATATCTGCATTTTCTCCCCCTTTGTCAACATCAAAAAGAGGAAGAGACAAATTTATCAAGGTAGCAAAGTGAAGCAAGACATGGCAAAAATGGATAACAGGCTATCAATCACAAAGAATGAAGCGTCAAGGTAAAGAATCATTCACAAAGAATGACGAATAAAGGCAATAACAAAAGAGATAAACAGAAATTGAAAAGCATTTTAATGGTACGGACGAGTTTAAGAGTTACATAAGCTAAACCATATATTGTGCAACAAAATGAAACTTGAGCAATATGAAATGAAATGCAGTGAGATGCAAGGATGGTGGATTAATTTGGATTGTTGCCACCACAGGACTCCTCATCATGTCTGTCAGGATCTCGGTAGCTTGGCGGAGGCGGAGGAGGAGGCATTATGTCTGGATTTTGGCCCATGAAGGAGTATTGCCGAAATCGGTTCTGAACTTCAATGCTTCTAAAGCTGTCCATAATCCCAGGATTTTCACGGCAGTCATCCATAAAGCCGGACATTTCGTTGTAGAAAACCTGATGCCATTTAACCAAGTCTTGGTGCCAAGCGTGTTGATTGTGATACATCCGTGTATGCTCATCATGCCAGTCCCGATGCTCGTTGTGCCATTCAGATTGTTGAACATGCCAGTACCGTGCTTCTTCATGGCGTTCTTTGTTGACAATTTCCATCTGTTGAAGCATATGAGTGATGTCCGCATTTGGTGTTGAGGCTGAAGTACCACCGGAGAAAGGAGGGGCTGTAGGTTCAGGTACGTAGTTGGTGGGAGACCACCTTCGTGGCACCCACTCACCCCAACCAGTATTGGCCTCAGCTTGAGGCACATCTGTTTCAGGCGCATCCTGCATTTCTTCATCAGGCTGTTCTTCAGCAACATGGATGCGTTCCGAAGGCACGTCGAAGTTGTAAATTCTGGTTTTGGATTTTCTTTCGAAGAAATAGAAGCATTTGCGGTCTTTGTCCCACCTATATCCCATATGCGATAGAGTGGCAGAGTCAAACTCTTGAGCTGCCGATGGAGATAGGAGAGGAACAATAGGTATTGCAACTTTCCAATACTTAAGAATTTTCATTATTTGAGATGCATAACCTAGAGCCACATTCTTGGAGCTGTCTCGCACAAAAAATAGACGTTTAACAAAGTAGTTCGCCCAATTTAGGAGAACCTTATTTTGCAGAATGTAGAGAAGATGTATGCTAGGCCTATCCAACCGAGAGTGTCCACTGTTTGTTGGACGCAGAATATGTGTGATAATCCAGTGAAGAATACGCGGAGTTTGCTTGATCATACCTGACGTGACGTGTTCGTCCTCACTCAACGGTCTATCAATCTTTAGGATAGAAGTTGTAAAGTCCTTCAGGTCAAATTCAGGATCAAAATGCAGGTCATGCCAGCACTTGAAAACCATCGACGGAGGCGGCATTTGAAATACCGTTTCCCAATCAGAGGCTTCAAAGGTATATGTTCTGACTCCGATAGAACACCGGAACATATAGCCTCTACCAGTTTGTAAACCAGCATAAAAGGCCCGGATGAAATCCTCATGATACTCATCTTTTGTAGATAGAAAGGACCCAAGTCTTTGTGCATGTAACAGTTCAACTACTTCATTTAGGTGCAGATGAACAGCATCTGTTTTATCAAAGATATGAGGTTTCATTACCAACCTGGCCTTGAAAGATTCCTCAAATTCAGCAGTAATGGCAGGATGAAGAATGTCTAAGGCATTTGAAGGAACATCTGGTGGTTGCTGAGAAGTACCGGCTGCTTCCTTTCCCTTTCCTTTTCCTTTGGCTCTGGCTGGAATAGTGTGTGGAGGCATGGTGATGTGAGATTTAGGGTTTTACCAAGTTTGTGAGAGAGAGTGAAGATGAGGAGGATTAGGGTTAGCCACTGGTTTTGGGGTTTTTGAGGGCAGATGAGATGAAGTAATGAGATAGGAAGTGATATGATTGGCTGATGTGTCGATGCATGAGAGAGAAAGAATTTGCATTTAATTCAGATAGCATCAGTATGTATCGATGCAGAAGGTCATGCGTCGATGCCAAATAGTTATAATTGCCATGTGTACCGATACATGCGATGGATGCATCGATGCATCCTGAAGCAATTTTTCAAAAATTTGAATTTTAGAGTGTTTGGATCGATGCATGCTTCGTTGGTGTCGATGCATACTGATGCTGAGCTAGCTTTTACTGAATTTTAATGCAGTATGAATATGCATTATGCACTATGTCATGATGATTATGCTCAAGAGAGATTCAGAAGTCAGATTGTTAATGTGCACACAATATGGACAAGGAGTATATGCAATCAAATTTTATATCAACTAGAGTAAGAGCATTTGTTTTAACATACACAATCACTTGGCAATAAGAAAATTGTAGAAAGGATTGATATTACCTCTGTTGGAGAACTCTTGTGATGGATAATTGACATCTAAAACAGCTCTTATCAACCATAGTGAGGCATAATATAATTAAGAGGTAACAAGCTTATGACATCAATTGAGAAAGATCTAAGATTCCCAATTCGTGACGAATGTTGAAGAAAGGTTCCGTTGCCAATGGTTTGGTGAAAATATCAGCAAGCTGATTTTTGGAATCAACGTGCTCAAAGACAACGTCTTCTTTTTCAACATGGTCACGAAGGAAATGATGTCTAATCTCTATGTGTTTAGTGCGTGAGTGTAAAACGGGGTTTTTAGTAAGGTTTATGGCACTAGTGTTGTCACATTTGATAGGAATACGTTTGAGTTGAATGTTGAAGTCTTGTAGTTGCTGCTTCAGCCATAAAATCTGAGCGCAACAACTACCGGCTGCAACGTATTCTGCCTCTGCAGTTGACGAAGCCACAGAGACTTGCTTTTTGCTATGCCAACTGACCAAGGAGTTTGAAAACAGGTGACATGTACCACTTGTGCTTTTCCTATCTGATTTGCAGCCAGCAAAATCAGAATCGGAGTACCCTACTAAGCTACAATCACTTCCTTTGGAATACCAAAGCCCATATTTAGGTGTTCCGTGAAGGTATCTAAATATGCGCTTTACCGCTTTAAGGTGCGATTCCTTAGGATTTGATTGATAGCGTGCACACATACAAACACTAAACATGATGTCAGGTCTAGAAGCAGAAAGATACAAGAGAGATCCAATCATACCTCTGAACCTTTTGACATCTACACACTTACCATGCTCATCCTTGTCTAGATTTCCGTTGGTAGGCATTGGGGTGTCAATCGATTTTGAGTCATTCATTCCAAAGCGCTTGAGTAGTTCTCTGCAGTATTTTGTTTGACATACTGCTGTACCCTCATCAAGTTGCTTTATTTGCAGTCCTAGGAAGTAGTTCAGCTCCCCCATTAGGCTCATCTCAAATTCACCCTGCATAACCTTAGAAAATTCTTCGACCAAGTGTATGTTAGTTGAACCAAATATGATATCGTCGACATAAACTTGAACTAAAAGAATGTGCTTCCCTTTGTGTTTAATAAAGAGTGTATTGTCCACTTTACCTCTTGAATATCCATGATCAATTAGGAATTTGCTAAGCCTTTCATACCAAACCCGAGGGGCTTGTTTAAGACCATACAAAGCTCGTTTTAATTTGTAAACATGATCTGGATTTTCAGCATTTTCAAAACCGGGAGGTTGTGAAACATATACTTCTTCATTTATGACACCATTAAGAAAGGCACTCTTTACGTCCATTTGGTAAAGCTTAAAATCCTTAGAACACGCATAGGCAAGCAAAAGACGTATAGCTTCGAGGCGAGCAACTGGAGCATAAGTTTCCTCATAGTCTATGCCCTCCTCTTGGTTATATCCTTGTGCTACTAAACGTGCCTTGTTCCTAGTAATCACTCCGTTTTCATCAAGCTTGTTTCTAAAAACCCACTTAGTGCCTATGATATGATGATCTCGCGGACGAGGGACAAGTTCCCAAACGTCATTTCTTTTAAATTGATTAAGCTCTTCTTGCATGGCCATTAGCCAAAATTCATCAATCAAGGCCTCTTTGGCATTTTTAGGTTCTACTTGTGAAACAAACGCGAAGTGAGAACAAAAATTACTTATCTTAGAACGGGTCATTACTCCCTTTGAAATGTCTCCCAATATGTTGTCAATGGGATGGTCTTTTGAGGATCTCCAAGCTGTTGGAAGATCATTCACTTCAGCTGTCTTTTCTTCCTCAATTTCTTCATGACTAGTATCTTCCTCCTTCTCATGGGCAGCTGTTTTGGACTGATCAGTTTCCTCAACAGCTTCCTTGAGTATGTCTTCTGTGGATACACCTGCGTCATCAAAAGAAATACCTTTTCCGACATTTTTCGGATAAGACTCATCAAAAGAAACATGAACAGATTCTTCAACAGTAAGTAAACGCTTATTATACACTCTATATGCTTTACTTGACATTGAGTAACCAAGAAAAATACCTTCATCCGCTTTTGCATCAAACTTCCCAATGTTTTCCTTACCGTTATTCAAAACAAAACATTTACAACCGAATACGTGAAGATGTGACAAGTTTGGTTTTCTTCCTTTTAAAAGTTCATAAGGAGTTTTGTTTAAAATAGGGCAAATTAAGATTCTGTTTAGAACATAACAGGCTGTGCTAACAGCATCAGCCCAAAAGTATTTTGGTAATCCACCCTCATTAAGCATTGTTTTTGCCAACTCCTCTAAAACACGATTTTTACGCTCCACAACGCCATTTTGTTGTGGAGTGCGAGGGGCTGAAAAGTTATGCTCAATGCCATACTTGTCACAAAACTTCTCAAAGTGATAATTTTGAAACTCACCACCATGATCGCTACGAATTGTAACTATTTTGGAATTCATTTTGTTTTGGGACAGATTTGCAAAAAATTTAAAAGCAGAAAAAGTTTCATCTTTGCTATGAAGGAATATAGTCCAAGTGAATCTAGAGTAGTCATCAACTATTACAAAGCCATAGTAATTTCCACCTAGGCTCTTTGTCCTAGAAGGTCCAAAGAGGTCCATATGGAGAAGCTCAAGGGGTCGTGAGGTTGAAATTACATTTTTAGATTTAAAAGACACCCTTGTTTGCTTTCCCATTTGGCACGCGTCACATAGGTGGTCTTTTGAAAATTTTATTTTTGGTAGACCGACTACTAGATCCTTAGATACAACCTTATTTAGCAAATCGAAGTTAACATGAGCTAAACGTCTATGCCAAAGCCAAGAATCATCATTCAAGGTGACTAGGCATTTAGTATTTGTTAACGGTACATCAAACAAGTCAAGCATATAGATATTGTTTACTCTTACACCCTTAAACACAATGTTTTGTTCAGCATGTTCAATTATGCAGCAAGTTTTTGTAAACGAAACTTTGTAGCCCATGTCGCATAGTTGACTTATGCTTAACAAATTGTGTTTAAGTCCCTCAACTAAATGGACATTTGAAATAGTAGTGGTGGAGGGATTACCTACACTACCTTTGCCGAGTATAGCTCCTTTGTTGTTGTCTCCATAAGTAACATATCCCTTTTTCTTCGCCTTGAAGTCTATAAAAAGCGATATGTCACCGGTCATGTGCCTTGAGCAGCCGCTGTCAAGAAACCACCTTCTATCTACGGAGGCAAGGCACTCATCCTACAACATCAAAAGAGAGAAGTTGGTCCCCAATTTTCATTGGGTCCAAGTGGGTAAGTGTTAACATGGTTGCCTTTTGGCTTCCATTGATACATACCTTTAGGGACAAGAAATCTCCTAAATTTGCATTTCTCAATGGTATGGCCAGCACGACAACAATAATGACATAAACCATGATGATGTGTTTGTTGTTTCTTGTTCATTGAATCCTTTAGAATAAAAGAGTATTTTGCATATGGAGGATTCAATGACTTTTTAAACAACTTGGGGTCAACGGCATAAGTAACTTTAGGTTGTAGCGCTTTCTCTAATTTGACCTTAAGAGTGTTTACCTCTTTTTGCCAAATATAACAAGCGTCACAGTACCTAACTCTACTACATCCGTCAATGTCAATAGTTTTTGAATTTTCTGCAATACTAGTTTTCAATGCTTCTAAATCAATTTCAGCTTTATTTACTTTACCTTCCAAAAAAGAGAAGATATGTTTGTCGGAAGATAGTCTTTTAAAAGCATCTACAGCTTCGTTATGCAGTTTTTCAAAAGCTATTTTTAGTTCCGAAAAAGACATAGAGGAGAAATTATTGTAGTAGGCTTGTTTTACCTTTTTGTCATTGTTTTTCTTCTTGTGGTAGGACTGATTTTTTGTGTGAGCCATAAGGCACAGATTTGCAGCTTCATCACCATCACTTGAGCTCTGTGTGCTTGATGAATCACTATCACTTTCCCATGCAATATACGCTCTTCTTTGTTTGCTGTACCCTTTTGGCGAATCTTTTCTTTGATCCTTATACTTCATAGGGAAGTCCGTTTTGTAGTGTCCAAATTTACCACAATTAAAACAGGATCCTCTTCCTTTACTCTTCTTGTTCTCTTCTTGTTTCGAACTTATAGATTGTCTTCGAAACTTCATGAGATTTTTTTCGGAATGCTTGACTCCATTCTTTCGAATGAATCTATTGTATCTCCTTACAAACAGTCCCATTTCCTCATCATCCGAGTCTTTGTCACTACTTGAATCATTGTCGCTTTGCTCTTTTCGTGAGGACTTAGAGCTAGAGGCCACAAGAGCTATTGGTTTCTTCTCTCCCTCTTTGTCTCTTTTCTTCTCCTTTTCCTTCTTACTTTTATTCTCATATTTTTCAAGACTTTCCAAAGCTTGCTGATGTTCTTCCAGCTTTCCAAACAGAGTTGTAATCGTAAGTCTTGTAAGATCGTTGGCTTCCTTGATTGCTGTAACTTTAGGTTGCCACTCCCTGCTAAGACACCTGAGAATTTTATTAGTAGCAATTTCATTGGAAATAGGTTTTCCAAGAGCATTCAATCGGTTAGTTAGATGGGTGAATCTCTTTTGCATGTCGGAGATGGATTCTCCTTGTTTCATGCGAAAGAGCTCAAACTCTTGATTGAGTGTGTTAATGCGGGACTGTTTTACTTCAGTAGTACCCTCATGGGCAACTTCTAAAGCGTCCCACATTTCTTTAGCTGTCGTGCAATGGGATACTCGATAATACTCATCAACACCAAGTGCTGAAATTAACATGTTTCGAGCTCTCCAATCACACGACCACTTTTTCTCATCTTTCTCATTCCAATCATCTTCTGGTTTAGGTACTATGGCGCCAGCCGCATTTGTCATAGTGATTTGAAACGGACCGTTTTCAATGGCAGCCCATACTAACCTATCCACAGAATTTATATGAACTCGCATGCAGTCTTTCCAGTAGCCATAATTTTCACCGTTGAAAATAGGCGCTCTATTATACGCCCCCTTTGGTTCAGAATCCATACTGTTACAGGCAGCCACAGAGCACCAGCGAACCGGGCTCTGATACCACTTGTTAGACGGTGTGGCTAGTGATCGAGAGGGGGGGGGGTGAATAGATCACCTCTTTAAAATTTAACAGATTTAAAGTTTTATCAGAGTTTTCAAAGTTGGCGGAAAAATCAGTCCCGAATCGACTTCCGTCTATTCTGAACCGCTACTAGAAAGCCGGACACACAAGTATAATTGCTGGATTTTAATGAGAATGACAGAAACAATTCACACCAGAATTTTAACAAATTGAATGCACTTATCCTTAAAGTCTATTTCCAATGAATAAAATCTAGCTAACCGTTTTATCAAACAGTTGGTGTGTATGTGATCGTTAATGAACAGCAATGGAGTTTGATTAAAGTTTTCTTGCCACTGCTGTCTTGAAAAAGAAACAATCACCACACACTAACTGATATTGCGAAAACAGTTTGAAAAACGTAAAGAGGAGTAAGGTAAGAATACGATACGCAGAGATTTGGTAAGGAAGTTCCCCACGTCGTCCTCGCGTGTGGGTACGTCTCCCTCTCAATTTCAAATGAAATTGAGAACTTTGATTATCAATTATTGCCGAATCCGTTGATACAAGGTTTTGATACAAAGACAGAATTCTAAACTCTAAGAACCTCTTCTTGTATAAACCTTCACTTGATCTGAGCACGATCAAGATTTTCCTGCACAAAGTTGCAAACAATTCACCGGTTCCACGACCTGCTTGCGAAATCCCCCGATCTCCAAACGCAACGCTGCGGCTGAATATGTTCTGCAAATGTGACTCCCAAACCCTCAAGAACACTCCAGTTCTTGAAGGACAAACCAGTAGGTTTTTCCTAGAAACCCCCTTCAATCTTCGACTCAGCTAGATCCTCGATCGTTCCACTGCAAACCACAGCTAGACCCTTGATCGTACCACTGAACGTTATCTCGATGCTTCTTTAATCCAAAGAACAAGAATGGTTATGTGTAAAAGTTCTTGAAGAAAAGTGATTGAGAAGATGAAGAAGATGAAGTCTCTTTCAGGTTTCTATGTGCTCACAAACAATTGCTCCAACACTGCTTTTGATCTGTGTTCAATTGTTTTCCCTCAATGAATTCGTATATTTGCACTGCTGTTGTAACCTGTCTTTTATATGCTGCAAAACAGTTTCTGTTATACCACAAAACAGCTTTATGTATTGATACATAATAGTGTGCATCGATGCATACTGTAAGTAATGTAAATTTTGGTGAAATTTATTATTCATGTATCGATGCAAAAGTCGTGTGTATCGATGCAAGTGCTTATTACACTAGTATGTATCGATGCCTGGTGCGTATGTGTTGATACACAGGCTGTTTCAATTTGTCATGTATCGATGCAGGGATCGTGTGTATCGATGCATAGAGTATTTTGTCTTCCATGTATTGATGCATGACTCGTATGCATCGATGCATACTGAACAGAAAGGTTTTGTGATTTATCACATGCTATATGTATCGATGCAGAGGCTTTATGTATCGATGCTTACTGACAAAAAATGCATTTTAATTGTTATTTAAAGGGAAGTATCAATGTAGGTTTATATGTACAGTTATGCAACATTAGAGTGGGATGAAAAACATAATAAAACACACATGTATCATGTAATGCAATGCACAACCAACATTTGGATGATGATCACACAATTTGCTATCATTAAAAATTAATTCAAGGTAAAGAATTCTCTCACATACCACATATTGATATGTTGGTAGACAATACAGCTAAATTCAAAGTCTTCTCATTTATGGATGGATTTTCCGGATATAATCAGATTAAGATGGCACCCGAGGATATGGAGAAGACAACATTCATCACACCTTGGGGAACATTCTGTTATTGAGTGATGCCTTTCGGTTTGAAGAACGCCGGAGCCACGTATCAACGAGCTATGACCACCTTGTTTCATGACATGATGCACAAGGAGATTGAGGTATATGTTGATGATATGATTGCAAAGTCAAGAACGGAAGTTGAACATGTTGAGCATCTGTTATAGCTTTTTCAGTGTTTGAGGAAGTATAAGTTTCATCTGAATCCCAACAAGTGTACATTTGGAGTCCGTTCTGGCAAGTTATTGGGCTTTATTGTCAGCGAAAGAGGTATTGAGGTTGATCCTGCAAAGGTCAAAGCAATACAAGAGATGCCTGCGCCCAAAATTGAGAAGAAAGTCCAAGGTTTTCTTGGCCACTTGAATTATATTTCTAGGTTCATATCCCACATGACTGCCACATGTGCGCCAATATTCAAGCTCCTCCGGAAAGATCAGTCTCATGATTGGACCGACGATTTCCAGAAAGCTTTCGACAGTATTAAAGAGTATCTGTCTGAGCCTCTGATTCTGTCCCCACCCGTGGAAGGAAGACCATTGATTATGTATCTGACGGTTCTTGAAGACTCAATGGGTTGTGTCCTTCGTCAGCAGGACGAATCAGGAAAGAAAGAATATGCTATATACTACCTAAGTAAGAAGTTCACTGATTGTGAGTCTCGATACTCAATGCTTGAGAAGACATGATGTGCTTTGGCTTGGGCTGCTAAGCGCTTACGCCAGTATATGATAAATCATATGACTTGGTTGATATCCAGAATGGATCCAATCAAGTATATATTTGAGAAGCCTGCTTTAACTGGGAGGATTTCCCATTGGCAGATGTTGTTATCTGAGTATGCTATTCAGTATCAAGCTCAAAAGGCTATTAAAGGTAGTATCTTGGCTGATCACTTGGCACACCAGCCGATCGAGGATTATCAGTCAGTTCAGTATGACTTCCCGGATGAGGAAATTTTGTATTTGAAAATGAAATATTATGATGAGCCTACACTCGATGAAGGGCCAGAGCCTGGTTCCAGATGGAGTATGGTGTTTGATGGCGCTGTAAATCAGTATGGAAATGGTATTGGGGCAGTAATCATTACTCCTCAGGGCACACACATTCCTTTTACGGCGAGGCTAACTTTCAAATGAACGAATAATATAGCTGAGTATGAGGCCTGTATTATGGGATTGGAGGAATGCCTTGATCTCAGGATCAAGCATCTTAATGTTTATGGTGATTCGGCTCTTATTGTTAATCAGATTAAGGGTGAGTGGGAAACGAATCAGCCTGGTCTCATTCCATATAGAGATTATGCGAGGAGGATTTCAACATTCTTTACTGAGGTTGACTTCCACCATATTCCTCGAGATGAAAATCGAATGGCAGATGCTCTTGCTACACTTGCTTCCATGATTGTGGTAAAATTGTGGAATGAAGTTCCCAATATCACTGTGATGCGGTTGGACAGACCAACTCATGTATTTGCAGTTGAGGAAGTAAAAGATGATAAGCCATGGTATTATGACATTAAATGTTTCCTTCAGAACCAGGTTTACCCGCCTGGGGCATCTGCGAAACATAGGAAGACTTTGAGGAGAATTTCAGGCAGTTTCTACCTCAACGGCGATGTGCTTTATAAGAGAAATTTTGACATGGTTCTGCTCAGATGCGTGGATAGACACGAAGAAGACCTGTTGATGACTGAAGTTCATGAGGGTTCATTTGGTACTCATTCCAATGGACATGCCATGGCTAGAAAGATGTTGAGAGCAGGCTACTATTGGCTGACAATAGAGTCTGACTGCTGCAGGTACGTGAAGGAATGCCATAAGTGTCAGATTTATGCGGATAAAAGTCATATTCCTCCGACACTCCTGAATGTCATTTCATCACCATGGCCTTTCTCCATGTGGGGAATTGACATGATTGGCATGATTGAGCCGAAAGCGTCCAATGGACACAGATTTATTCTCGTAGCAATTGATTACTTCACCAAGTGGGTTGAAGCGGCGTCATACACCAATGTGACCAGGCAGGTAGTAAAGTTTATCAAGAATCAGCTTATATGCCGATATGGTGTGCCAAACAAGATCATTACTGATAATGGATCTAACTTGAACAACAAGATGATGAAAGAGTTGTGTAGTGAGTTCAAGATAGCACATCATAATTCTTCTCCTTACAGACCTAAGATGAATGGGGCTGTTGAAGCTGCTAACAAGAATATCAAGAAAATTATCCAGAAGATGGTTGTTACGTACAAAGATTGGCATGAGATGCTGCCTTTTGCTTTGCATGGATATCGTACATCTGTTCGCACTTCAACAGGGGCAACCCCTTTTTCTCTTGTTTATGGCATGGAGGTTGTACTCCCAGTAGAGGTGGAGATCCCATCAATGAGAGTCTTGATGGAGGCCAAGTTGACTGATGCTGAATGGGTTCAAAGTCGTTATGACCAGTTGAATCTGATAGAAGAGAAGAGATTGACTGCCATGTGCCATGGTCAGTTGTATCAGCAGAGAATGAAGAAAGCTTTTGATAAGAAGGTCAAGCCTCGTGTGTTACGACAAAGTGACCTTGTGCTCAAGAAAGTCTTGTCTTTCGCTCCCGATTCCAGGGGCAAGTGGACTCCGAACTATGAAGGTCCATATGTTGTTAAGAGAGCCTTTTCAGGCGATGCGTTGATACTTACAACTATGGATGGGGAGGACTTCACTCGTCCTGTGAATTCAGATGCAGTCAAGAAATACTTCGCCTAAAAAAAAACAGAATAGCTCGCTAAGTTGAAAACCCAAAGGGGCGGCTTAGGCAAAAATGAGCGTCTCGGTGGATTGAAAACCCGAAAGGGCGGTCCAGGCAAAAGTTAGAGACAAGGAAAAAATGAATATTTGTATCCCGCTAGATTGAGTACCTCACCCTGGGGAAATCTAGACAAAAATTAGGGATTTGGCAAGTAACTGCATCCTGACAAGACTTTGTTCTACAATTGTCATCCGTCAGAGATTCTTGTTCATTCGTTATCAACTGGAAGCTTCGAATACATCGAATTCAGAATTGGTGGAGAAATGGTCATTATGTTCAATGTAGCCCTTTTCCAACATATATCACCAATTTCAAATTTGTAAAGATCTATGGAGTCTTGCCATTTGCAGACTACCATTCCATCAAATAAATTTGAGCCTTTTATCCAATTATTTGCACTCTTATTTATTTCTATTCAACAAATGTTTCACATGTTTTATTTGAGAAAATATCATTGTTTTAAACAAACAAATCTTTTTCATAAATTGTTTTAAAACAAAGTGAACATTCATAAGGACGAAAGGACCAAGTGGATTTGTTTGTTGAGGTTATTCACCTATCTTCCATTCAGTAGAGCAGTGTTTCTTTCCTTCTCAGCTGAGAGTATTCCTCCTCAGCTCGGATAGATTCCCCAGTAGAGTGGCTTATGAGGCAGATTCTACTTGTGCGTTAAACTCCCTTCCCCAGCGGTGACTGACAATTCATCCCCTGCAGAGATATTGTTGTTTCCTGGCATCCCTGATCCACAGCAGATTGGATACTCTCTGGTGATTCTGGCTTTCCCCCTTGTGATGTAGTACCGGGTGGTTGATTCCTGGACCTGTGTGTGTTAGATATGTCTGTTTGTCAGCATTCATCAAACATAAACCATGCATATGCACGCATAATCATAACATTCGGATATTCATGTTGCATTCTTTGCCATATATCGTTGTTTGTTGTCTCCTGCTATTTGGTGATATGGATCTCCCCAAGCAGAGGTGTGTGTCTGATCTCTCCCTATAGAGTCAACTCCGTAGGCAGAAAACGTCTATCCTTTCTTCCATATTCCCCACCGAGCTATGTCCTCGTGGATGATGGTTGTTTCTGTTTCCCCAATACAAATATTGGAACGGGCTTCCCTATTGAGTTATATCCTCATTAGGACGAGTCTTGATTCAGTTTGCCTTTTTAGTTTGATCCTAAATTGGCCTCTTGTGACTATTTCTTGTGCTTCCCCGTGGTATAAATGAATAATTGCTCAGTAACCAGTAATCATTCATCTTATCCCCGGTGGAGTCTGTGGTTTACTACCCTTATACCGGTAGTTGTAAACCCTATTTTTCTCCCCTTTGCAAAGTTAACCTTGTGTTCATCGTAATCGATGACGGTTACTTTTCCGTGGTCTCTTACCCAGTATCCGGTAGGTGTAATCCCCTCCTTGGTGGTTATCTTCATTCAATATTCGGTGTTGATATTCCCTCTTTTGTCTGGATAATTGCTCTGATCACGCAATTTATCCCCAGCGAAACATCACTCGTCTACCCTTTGTTGTTAATGACGATTGTTTCTCCCCTGGATTGGTCATCATTATATACCTAGTTTCGATATCCCGATGCCTTCTCTTTTCGGTCGATTTATCCTTTATTAACCCAATAACCGGTTGTGGATAATCTTCCATGCGAGTATATTATCTATGTTCTGACGGTAATAGATAGTATATCTCATGCACTCTTCGGTCGAAGCCTTCTGTTCTTCCCCAATAGAGTAAGATTCGTTTCCTCTTTGCGGAGTCGAATATCCATCCTATAATCGAGTTTGCTTATAGCCCTCTTTTGGATGATAAGTGTCTTGGGAATATTCCCCAATTCACGCATTGGTTGGTCACCTATTATATGCCCAGTAACCGGTATCCCTGGTGTTCCTTCCTTTCTGCTCCCTATTATGACTTTTGTCCCCCGTGGAGTTAGATTTTCCTGAGTTGAAATATACCTTTTTTTAGGTCTTCCTCAGATGATTTTGGAGTTTTGATATCTCTCACCCTTATACCGGTCTTAGATATTCATTTCTTCCCGAGCATGTCGTATCTCTGACCCTTATGTCGGTGTTCAGATCACATGTCTCATTGAGCTTGTTACCTAGTAACCGGTAACACCTCATCTCAATGCTTCCCCAGGAGAGTCTTTTTAGACATCCCCAGCGAGGTCCCTTAGTGGATGGTTTTTGTCCGGATTTCTATCCGAAGTATCCGTTGTGGATAGTTTTGCTATATTGGCATATTCCCCAATACGAGTGTCTTCGAGTCAGCTCGAGTCTTTCCATTGGTTTATTCCCTTTGGAATTCTGCTCCCCAAACTTAGAGTCGTGCCCTGCTCACACGTTTCTTTCTTAACCCCATTAGAGTCCCCAGAGTCTCTACTCCATTTTATGAGCATATTACCCATATGGAATTTCAACTTCCTCCTAATTGTCTTTATTCCTTTGTGGACACATATCCCAACAAAGTATTATCCTTTTACATACCTACATTTGCATCATGAGGTCTCTTAGGGACCAAAATTCGTCTCTTCGTTTTTATTTAAGCCCATTCTACCCCGTTGAGACGAAGATTTTAACCTTCACTTCTCCGGCTAGAATGACCTTAAATAGGGGCATCTGTAAGACCCCAATTTTGTCCCTAAGATCCATCAGGGCATCATAACATTGCATTACATAGCCTCAAGGATCATTGAGCATCTTGGTTCCTTTTCCCTTTGGATGGGACTCCTTGTGAGTGGTTTGAGATCACCAAGCATGCTTGAATTGTATATCATTGCTTTTCTCATTTTGTTTATTAACCAAAAGCACAAAAATATGTCACTAACATCTTTTGTTTGTAGTTTGAGCAATCACAAAGTCCAAAGCTTCTAGGAGATCATTGGTACAAAGACATGGTCAAGAAGAGATGATATCCAGCATGGTAATGGTCCCCAAAGCTCTCATCCATCAAATATGCCTCCCTAGTATCCCAATGCATCATCTTTGATCAAAGCAAGTCAAAGGATTTGAGGTTTTGTTCCCCAGAGAAGCCCTAATTCATCTGTGCACTACAATGCCTTGCTCATGAAGCAACCTTAGCCCATGGTCAAATACAATCAAGGGAAGTTATTTAACTCTTCATTTCATGCATATTTGAAATTATTTTAGTATCCTCAATCATCAATTCATCAAGATATGAGTTGTGAACTTGAGAAGTTGATCAGTCAATTCATCTGACTATTTTGAAATGCACTGAGACCTAACTTTTTATGTATTGGTCAAACGGAGATGGTTCCAAAAGAAAAAATGTTATTAAGGACAATATGAACAACTTTCATGTTCATCAAAAGTTTATTTGAAGCTTGGAAAACCATCTTCCATTCCAATACATTATAGGTTATTTTGACTGAAACCCTAATTTTAGGTCAACTTCCCAAGGACATAACTCATTCATTTTTTTATGATTTTGAGGTGGGATCAAATTCATTGGAAATCTTGAGATGTCTAATTTAAATGTTATGTTGAACAAAATTTCAAAATCTCAAAGGAAATACATGTGATAATGCAAGACATTATAGGTCCTTTTTGGCCAAAGGCATTAAAAGTCAAAAAAGTCCAACTTCAAGTGCCCATAATTCCTTCCTCAAAAATCCAAATGATGCAAAATTTAAGTCCATTTTGATTGTCTTGAAAAGATCTACAACTTTTATGGTGGAGGTTTTTTCATTTTAAGCTTGCATCTTCAAAATAGAAGGGCTTGAAAGTTGGCTAATTTTAGAAACTTTGCCTTGACATGTTTTGCATACCACATTTTAAACTCAAATTTCATAAATTTCCACATTCCAAATGGATTTTTGGCCAACATAACAATTGTTCCTCACATCAATACCTTTCCAACCATTACCCATATGCCTATGCTTGGATTTTCTAAATGGTATTTTCGAAGAGGTGAATGATTAGGTTCAATTGTGGAATTCATGTTGAAACCTTGTTGCACAAGCCAATTCAGAGCAAATTACACGTCCAAACCCTTGGCATTTGAACTGAGCTTGCATTTGGCATTGCTTTTGGGCCTTGTGCATGATCATGCAAGTGGTATCCAAATTCATGCACACGGATCATCTCACACTTTCCTTGCCAATTTCTTTATAAATAGAGGCTTCTTTCCCTCCATTTGCACGCCCAATTTCAACCTGAAATGCTGCAGAATTCATTCTCTAACCATCACTAAAGAAGCAAATTTCATTTCTCTTAAAATTTTCAGATCTAGAATTCAGCTTCATTTGGTTGTATTCTTAGATCTAGTGCTTCTAGACCTTCACCATACACTTCATTGAACTTCTGTTTTGATAAAGCAAGCAAGGTTTCAAGCTCAAATCACCAGAACTCAAGCTTACACTCCAACTGGTATTTTCTTCGATTCTCCTAATCCTTTGACCTATTGGCTGTGATTTTGTGTTGGCTGAAGTCCTCTCAATAGAGGCATCATGTTTATGCTTTTAATTTTTGCAATTCATTGAGTTCATGATGAACACCAGATTTTTCAACTTCTGATTTCTCAAATCATAGAGATCTAGAATGAAAATGGATGGTATAGGGATGATGTACATCATCCCAGCTTTTTATTGATGTATAGATCGCACGTTTTGGTTGCCTTTTGAATTTCTACATTTTGGTCGGAATCTGGAAGCTCACCGGAGAATACGGTGGCTCCGGTGGCTTCATCATCTCCAGTTTAAATCTGGACCGTTTGATCCATTTTCCAGATTCAATCAGGATCATTCATTGTTATGACTTTTAATTCTTTCCCATGCGCACGCATTGACCAGAGACCACCATAGGCGCGCGCCTTAGGAGCGTGTGATCTGTCAGCTCAATTAATGAGCTCAGATCCAACGCTCCTCCTTTTTTGCATTTTTATAATTTCTGTTTTTATTATCTTTAATTCCATTATTTTCAAAAATTAATATCTCTTTCATTTTTTATCCAAAAAATATGGGACCAATTGCATTATTTCCCAAATAAATTCTACTTTCTATTTCTGATTTTTAATATTTTTTATTTTGTCATTTGATATTTTGTGTGAATTTTCTCTTTTCTGGTTATTTTTAATTCATTTTAAATAGTTTTCGATATTAAAAAAATACAAAAATATTTTCCTAACCTATTTGAATGATGATGGATCTATGAAAAATATTCTCATCAATTTTTGAATTGATTTGAGATTTATTTGAGATTTTAGTTCAATTAGGTTATTTTTATTCATTTTTAATTGATTAAAAATAGTTTCTGACTTTTAAAAATGCTGAAATTTTTTGTCAAACTTTGTTTGACCTTGTTGAACTTAGGATAAATTACTTGGACCTTTCAAGGTTGATTTGAAGTAGTTTTGAAGTTTGACCTTTCCATTTATTTTAATACAAGTTTATTTTTAATATTAAAAAATGCCAAAAAATAGTTTATTCATTTCTTGACATCCAATCTTCATCTCACTTCCGTTTTTGATTGTTTGACCTTGACTTTCAATGTTATTGGTCAACATATGAGGATTGGTACATGATGCTCCATTTAATGCACTTATATTTCTTTTACCATTTTGCCATTTCCATTTCCTCTTATTCATCTCCTTCTTCTTCTTCTTCTTCTTCTTCTTCTTCTTCTTCTTCTTGATCAATGAGTTGAAGATTGATAAGTTAGCATTGATTAGAGGGATTTAACCTTCCTTGATTCAAATCTAATTCATCTTGATCAATTGATCAAGTGAATGGCTTTGCATTAAGGATAGGTTGTCTTTTAAATCATGCAAAAGGCTTAAACCAATACAAGATCATTTCTCTAATTCTTTTTGGCATGGCAAGTTGTTGGGACTTAATTCACTAATCAAGACTCCTAACTTGTGTTTGTTGCCTACATTATTATTGACCGGCCTCAGATAGTTGTGACTTCTACATAAGTCCAATTACGATTGCTTAACATAGCGCTAAATTTGCCTTATGGCACACTAACTACTAACACTAACTATTGACAATTAACATTTACTTTATGAAATTTACTTTAATGCAATTTACTATTCTTGCACATATTATCCATTTGCTTTTCTCTTTGCTCACTTGAGCACATGTTTATGTTAATGCCATTTGCCTTTTGCTCACTTGAGCACATAATTGTGTATATATTATTTTTGCTTGTGTTTTATTTTGATTGTGGTGAACCAAATGCAAAGAAATGGACTTAGTTTCTAGGACTTTCCCTATGCAAAGAAATGGAGAATTGGACTTAGATCCTAGGACTTTCCTTATGCAAAAATTGGAGTGAAAGGATCTTAATGTTGAAGTGGGATTAAGGGGACCATATTCTAAACTCCCTTTTGTCCATTCTTTGATTGTTTATAGAACTTTTTTATGTGTGTTTTCTTGTGCTAGGGGATTCCAACCTTGATGTCACTTTGAGGAACCATTACCATGAGCATCCAAAGTGAGAGATACAAAAGCCATTGGAGGATTCTTGGAAGCATGACCTTGTGTTTGATTGCTTGAAATATTTGCTTTGTGGTTGCTTTATTCCAAAGGATGGGAGCTACTTGGATCATCAATATGATCTCAAGAGAGGAACTCCTATTGTGGTTTTGTTCCCTTTATACCTTCTCTTTTTGTTTTGCTTAGGATTTAGCCATTCTTCTTCATCTCTCCACTCTAACCCAAGCCAAAACCTTCTTGTGCAAACATTTAACTATTGTTTTCAACATTAGAAACCTAAGCCTTATGCTTTTGATTTTCAAAGTTTCCTTCTTATAACACTTATTTTGAAATTGAATCTTTAAGTCAACTTTGACCGTTTTTGTACATACTTCTAATTGGTAAATATAACCCATTCAAATGTGCTCTTGTGGTTCCAATGGCCACCCTTTTAATCAAATTTTCCATAACCTTTGCTATTAGGTTTGAGTTATCTTTGTGGTAGATGTAATACTCACCTATATCCTTAGTGATGGACAATGAGTCTTCCATGCTTATTATAGGGTTAACCCCTCACTAGCATGTTGAAGCTATCCTCACATGGTGGATTTGTGGTTTGGTTGAGTTTTCTCCCTTTGATAACAAAAGACCTTAAGGCTTTTGGACTAATCAATTCATCAATTCCTTTTTGAGATTTTTACCCCGAACTACGAGGTTTTTATCCTAATCTTTTCATAAGATGGTACGTAGGCAATGGGTTTATCCATCCAACCACAAAATGTAAATAAACTTGTATATTCTTTTCTCATCTCTTCAATCATGTTTGCACAAACAAAATTTTTCACAAAACAATAACCTTCACAAGTATGAAAAGGGCTCCCTAGGAGTACCTAGGATGTTTTGGGTGCCTAACACTTTCCCATTGCATAACCAACCCCCTTACCCAGATATCTGTTTATTTTACTAGTTTTTGTTAAAACTATTAGGTTTTTGTTCGCTTTCTAACCATTCCTTTGGATAAATAGAAGTGCGGTGGCGACTCGACTTGTATGATTTACGTTGGATTTAGTCAATATCTCTAATGGTAACGAATACCCCGCTACAACCAAGAACACAACCCATACTATCTTCAAGCACAGTCAAATACATGATCAAAGGTCTCCAATCACATGACTGATCTTTTTGAAGAAGCTTGAATATAGGCGCATATGTGGCAGTCATGTGTGAAATGAATCTTGAGATATAATTCAAGCAGCCGAGAAAACTTCTGACTTGCTTCTCAGTTTTGGGCGCAGGCATCTCTTGTATTGCTTTGACCTTGACGGGATCAACTTCAATACCCTTCTCGCTGACAATAAAGCCCAACAACTTACCATAACGAACACCAAAAGTACACTTTTTGGGATTCAAGCGGAGTTTATACTTCCTCAAACGCTGGAGTAGCTTCAACAAATGCTCAACATGTTCCTCTTCATTAATTAATTTAGTAATCATATCATCCACATAGACTTCAATCTCTTTATGCATCATATCATGAAAAAGAGTAGTCATTGCTCTTTGGTAAGTTCCACCAGCATTCTTCAATCCGAAAGGAATTACTCTATAACAGAATGTTCCCTAAGGTGTAATGAATATGGTCTTCTCCATATCTTTCGGTGCCATCTTGATCTGATTATATCCGTAAAATCTGTCCATAAATGAAAAGACTTTGAACTTAGCAGTATTGTCTACCAACATATCAATGTGTGGCAGAGGGAAATCATCTTTCGGACTGGATTTATTCAAATCTCCATAATCAACACACATGCGGACTTTTCTATCTTTCTTCAGCACAGGCACAATATTGGTCACCCATTGCGGATACTCAGCGGTCACAAGGAAACCGACATCAATATGCTTTTGCACCTCTTCTTTGATCTTCATTGCCATATCAAGATGCGTTCTACTCAATTTCTGCTTGACTGGAGGGCATTCTGGCTTCAACGGCAATCTATGCTCCACAATCTCAGAATCCAGACCAGGCATGTCTTGATAGGACCAAGCAAACACATCTAAATACTCTTGAAGAAGATCAATCAACCCCTTCTTAACATCTGGGCATAATTGAGACCCAATCTTGACTTCCTTCACATCATCTTCGGAACCCAAGTCGACTAATTCAATCTGCTCTTTGAATGGCTGAATGACTTTTCCTTCATGCCAAGAAGACGAGACAATTCATCACTCACTTCTTCATCACTTTCCTCTTCGGCCTCAAACACAGGGAATTCAAATTTTGGAGAAGGAGAAGGATCATTGTATTCAATGGGGTTAGAAACCAACCTGCATAATGATTTGATATTTTGATTTTAGAGAAGTGAATTTGTGACCAAATATTATGCAGATGGACAGTTATATTGTTTATTTGTGTTTTTTGTGATTACCATTTTCAGAATAAAGCAAAAAGTAAAAGCAAACATCATAGATGTGGATGAATAGAAATAATTTTATTGATGATCAAATTTGAAATTCCCAACAATGCTCACTTCTCCCTTAGGCATAGGAGAAGGATTTTTTAAAACAAATAAAAGCAATTACTTAGACCCATGAAAAATAACAGGAATATCAACAGCAGTCCAATTGTTGCAAGCCTTTACATGCGTCACAAAATTGGTGCAGTCTTCCTCTTCATCATCCTCTAGCACAACAGCTAAGTGTTGTTCATTGCCATGAGTGAACCCTCTGCTACGGAAGCTAAGTTACATATCCTCTGATCTAGCAGTTGATAAACCTTGCTGAAAACCCATACCAGTTCTGTTCTTGTTGTCGGAGACCTCTACCACGCGCCCCCACTGATCTACATTAACTTCTTCAACAATCTTCCTTGCATCTTTCAATAAGGACATAGGTGCCCCAACTCTCTTTTCAGTAGCAATAGATAAATCTTAGAGTGGAGTTCCAACCTCATTCTCAGCTTCAACGTAAGAGAAAGATGACAGGTGGCTAACCAACAACGCCTTTTCCCCACCAACAATAACAAGCTTCCCACTCTTGACAAATTTGAGTTTCTGATGCAAAATGGAGGTAAAAACTCCCGCCTCATGGATCCATGGCCTTCCCAACAGACAACTGTAGGCCGGGTGGATATCCATTACTTGGAAAGTAATCTGAAAATTACTCGGACCTATCTTCACCGGAAGGTCCACTTCACCTATCACTGTTTTGCATGAACCGTCAAAAGCTTTAACGATTACACCACTATACCTCATGGGCACTCCTTGATATGATAGCTTTGATAATGTTGACTTCAAAAACACATTCAACGATGATCTGGTGTCAACAAGAACATTGGATAAGGCATCATCTTTGTAGTTCATGGAGATATGCAAAGGCAGATTATGATTCCTACCCTCCTCCGGGAGTTCTTCATCACAGAAGTTGAGATTGTTGCAGGAAGTGATGTTATCCACAATATGATCGAATTGATCCACCCATGTTCCATGAAAGCTTGCTCAAGAACTCTTTACAGTGCTTCTCCATGCGCTTCTAAATTCATAAGCAGAGACAACATTGAAATCTTTAAGGGTGTTTAAAGCAGCTGCTTCACCACATTAAACTCACTTTTCTTTATTAGCCTAAGTACCTCATCATCATCATTAGTCTTCAAATTGCTGGATTCACCAGACTAACGCTTTGAAGCACTAACTGGATCTACTGCAGGGACTTCTACCTTCTTTCCAACTATTGAATCTTCTACATCATTTGGGAATACCGACCCAAACACTCGACCGCTACGGGTCACCTTAGTAATATCAATAATGCTCACGATAGAATTGGTTGTAGGTAATGGAACCTCTTGACCATCCTTCACCATAGTTGCATTATACTGATAAGGAACAACCTTATCGGATGCATACGGGACTGGACCGGCTAACCGTATAACTAACGATGATACCGATCTTTGAGTGATAGTATTACTGTTGCTGTTATTATATTGAATCACCACACTCTCGGGATTCTTGAACACCAAAACAATCACATTCACATCGTCATCTACATGACGGGATTGAACAATCTGAATCATACCTTCATCCATCAACCGCTGGATGACTCTTTTCACAATCTCACAACCTCGAGAATTAATATTGTAGATGGAACAACCATCATGGTCATGCTCACAATCGCTCACCAAGCAAATATCCTTGTCCATAGTCACCAAGGATCTCCTTATGAAATGGACATCAAACACTTTGAACTCCCCAAGACAGTCGTCTACCATATTAACAGATGAATTTCCATGGGCTGGCAATGGGTTAGCTTTCACGTTGGGTGCACGGCCCTCAAAGGACACCATTCCACTCTTCACTAGCTTCCGGGTGCTCCTTGATGAAAAGCACAACGGATTTCTGGCTTGTACCACCATGGAAGTGGTTCAGGAATTTGTGGCAGTTTTTTGGGTTGTAACAGGTTCTTGAGAACCAATGACAGGTATAACTTTACATATATCATGGGAATTGGGTTGAAAGAGACCTTCTTCCTCTTGAAAGTTTGTTATTGATGATTGTTGGTATTGTTGTTGTTGTAGGTGTTTGTTCGTTATTGTGGTTGTTGTTGACGCTGTTGTTGTTGAATTGGTGCTGATTGACTTGCTGAGAAAACGAGAATTATTGAGGATACTTGATGATGGTGTTGACGGGGCGGTTGACTTCTTCTGATTTGAGGCCTCCTCTGCCTCCCACTAATAATTGTGTTGGCTTCATTGTCTTTCTTTTTACCGAAACTGTTGTTGTATCGCTTGCTAGACGATACCTCCTCCTTTGACAACCGTCCTTCTCGGACGCCTTCTTCTAGCCTCATCCCCATATTTACCATTTCGGTAAAGTCACTGGGGGTACTGACGATCATCTTCTCATAATAAAATGAGCTAAGGGTCTTCAGAAAAATCTTGGTAATCTCCTTTTCCTCTAAAGGAGGGGTGATCTGAGCAGCTAGTTCTCTCCACCTCTGCGTATACTCCTTAAATGTTTCCTTGTCCTTCCGAGACAGTGATCTCAACTGATCTCGGTTCGGAGCCATATCAACGTTGTACTTATACTGCTTAATAAATGCTTCACCCAAGTCGTTGAAAGTTCGGATGCTTGCACTATCCAACCCCATATACCATCTCAACACAACATCGGTCAGACTGTCTTGAAAGTAGTGGATTAACAACTGATCATTGTCTATTTGGGTAGACATTTTGTGGGCATACATCACCAAATGACTGAGCGGACATGTATTCCCTTTGTATTTTTCAAAGTCAGGCACTTTGAACTTCACTGGAATCTTCACATTTGGCACCAGACATAACTCAGTATCACTCTTCCCAAAAAGGTCCTTACTTCTCAAAGTCTTTAACTCCTTATGCAACTCAAGAAATTGATCTTTCATCTCATACATTTTCTCATATACATCCGGGCCCTCAGATGGCTTGGAATGATAAATGGTATCTTCCATACGAGGTAAGGTATGCACTACAGACGGCGGCACATACATGACCGGCTAGATGCTGACATAGAAACAAAAGTAGGCGCAAAGCCTTCAGGCATGAAGTTTGGCGGCATTCCCCACGGGAATCCGGTAGGCATGGCATGCGTGAAATGAGCGGTAGCAGCAGGCATGGTAGAGGTAGCCACCTCTGAAATAATAGTCCTCTGAGGAGGAGGAGTTGCGGGTGTTGGATACGACTGGCTCTGTGTATCTAGAACTGACTCCATCATGGCAGTCAGGTGGGCGATCTCCTCTTTCAGGTCTCTATTCTCTTGCCCAAGATGTTCCATAATTCTGGAGTGATTGGCGCGAGTATTGTAACGACGAGTCAGCTTGGTTGAAGCATAGAAGAAACACCAATGAGACATCTGGAAAAAGAGGAACCTGCTTATGCAAATGATGCATGAAATGCAATTCTTGTTTATTTTTATTTTCAAGGAACCTAATATATCATTTGAAAAAATATATATATTTAACAATAATTTCAATAATTTGATATGACCATAAAAAATCTCTTTTCATTTATATAATTGGAAGGATTACACTGAGTACAATTTCAGAAACCAAATGAAAAAATACAAGAGAAAAGGAGACTAGTCATCCTAAGGATCCCTAACAACAACGTTAGAAGATCTGGATGTAGGCACGTACTTCCTTCGAATGCGTCGAATCTCGGTCTCAAAAGAAGCCTTCATCTGAGTCTTCTCGAGGACGAGCTGATCAACAATCTTCTTCCAAGAAATGAAAGGTTGAGGCATGCTAGAAGATGAAACCTCCGGCTCTCTCTATCTCTTTGTCACTTGGTCCTCAAGTAGCTCAATAAGTGCATCTTTGTCCTTAGACTCAAGCTGCAACTCCTCATGCTTTTTGCTCAAAGCATGGAAACACTCTTCCCACATATCCTTCTCTTGCTTCATCTTGGCAAGTGCATCTTCCAAATCCTCTACATCTTGGTTAGGGAGAGTTAATGGCTCAACCACAACCATAGACATAGGTCCTTCACAAGGATAAGACATCTTCAACTCCAAAGCTCTCTTCTTCACCCAAAGAGTGTAAGCCTCCAAAATTACACAATTGCACGGACCAAGCTCGAATCTTCCTTTTGTGTGCACATTATGCCAAGCATGCATAATATTTTGCTTCAAATATTGGGGATCTTTACCCTCTTGATAGGAAAGACCTTCTAACAAAGTGTTATTAGGTCTGTCTCTCAAGGGTAACCCAAGTTGACGACGAGCCAAAGCAGGGTTGTAGTTAATTCCTCCTTGTGTACCAATGAGAGGCACATTAGAGAATTCACCACAACAATCAATAAACTCAAAACTGCCCAAAGAAGGATCATACCAAACTATATCATAATTAGTGAGAGACATAAGTCTCTGAGACCACCGTAGACATTGTTTGTTCTCCACAAAAGTAGGAATGCAATAGACAATAGTTCCTCCACCCTTAGAATTCCTTAGATGCAAAGAGAAGTACATATCACCCAACAAAGTAGGCACGTGATTCCCAATCGAAAAGATTCTGATGGCATTAACATCAACAAAACCGTCAATGTTACGGAAAAAAGCTAATCCATAAATGAGCAATACAAAGATAGCTTCAAAAGCATCCACACTACCGGCTTGAGCAAATGTAGTAGCTTCCTTGATGAGGAAATCAGATGGCAACCCAAATAATCCTCCTTTCTTCGCCCAATGAGCCTCTATCTCAGGCTTCTTCAGGTGAAGAGCTTCAGTAATAAGATGAGTTCTGGGAATCTCTTCCAATCCACTAAATGGTACTCTACTAGAAATAGGTATCCCCAAGAGATGAGCATACTCCTACAACATAGGACAAGATGATAATCTATAAAAGTGAAGCAACGGTAGAGAGGATCATAGAATTGCACCAATACACTAAAAAATCCTTTAACTACATCAGTAGACAAGATAGATAGAAGCTTCCCATGACGTTGTTTGAAGTCCAAGGGATCTATTACAAAAGATGCTAGCTTCCTTAACTCTTTCAAGTCGGGACATCTGAAACTATACTTCTTAGTGTTCCTTCAACCATAATCCATGGTCTAAAAATATTTGCAAATAACATCTCAGTTCCTTGAAATTTTCGTGTGATGAATCTTATGATGCGCATGAATGCAACAATCCCAAATAAGGGATCACACACAAGGAAAACAAACAAAGGTCAAGGGATGAATCGAGTCATTGTCAAGATCAATCATCCATTTTGGTAGATTATGGTTTACACCTTATCAACACCCAAGTTCCATTGATATTGACAAGACTTGATTGGATCAACCAAGAATCAAAGGTTTGTTGTAAGTCACGAGCATGGAGTCTGGGTAAGAACCATCCCAAAGGAGTGAAATAAGGATAAAAACCTATAGATCATGTTCTAAAAAGTTCCCAAAGTCTTAATTCCATCTATCGGGTATTACAGGTTAGGATGACTGACTCATCGACCCATAATATTCTCAAGAGAAACTCGTCTGAGTGTAGTATCATGTAACAACTATTATTAAGTCTACACTTGAATAGTCTCCGCACTATGTCCTAAATAGGCCAAGAGGGGTTAAATGTCCTATGGTCCTCCGCTTCTCGGACCCCAAATTAGAGATAGTAATGCCTAACCACAAATACTTGTGTGATATTTCCAAATCCAAAAGGGTCTCCAATAAGTAGATGGATCTCAAGCCAACTTGTTAAGGACTACTCCACACAAGTCGAACATGACTATACCGTCCTCCTATCTTAATTTTACTCAAGTTCGGGTTAGAACTCATCTCACCACTCAGAGATTACCAAGCACAACAAGCAGATTATATTATACAAAGAAATATACATACATCAATTATATACAATTATATACACACAAAAAAGTAGGCTAAACCCACTAGAGACTACTCCCCAGCAGAGTCGCCACTTAATTTCTATAGCGACAAATTCATGACCATCAAGCTATGGATAAGCACGACATCATTAAAACCAGAGTCGCCACCGCGCTTTTATTGTTTCCAAGGGAAAAGGGAAAAGTACGAATAAAACCCAAAAGTAAGAAGTTTTCAAATCAAAACTAATGAAATGCCATAGATTACAAGTAAGGGGGTTGGTTACACATAGGGAAGGTGTTAGCACCCAAAGTGTCCTAGGTACTCCTAGGGAGCCCTTTTTTGTGTGCATATGTATTTTGTACAAAATGATGTTTACAAACAAATAGAATGGGGAGATGAGAAAATAATTCATTAATTATATTTTTGTGTTTGACAAGACCTTCGGACTTGTGCCTACTTACCAACATAAAATGAGGGATCAAAAACCTCGTAGTTCGTGGTATAAATTTCAAAGTGGATGTATTGATTTTAACAAAAATTAAATTTGAAATGCACCAGGCCTAAAAATCGTTTGAATGGGTTAGTTCTTTTTAGCTTTTGAACAGTTTTAAGTCAAGTATAATTAAGTTTATTTACAAGTTTGATTGAGAAAAAGAAGTTTGAAAATGCAGTGGCCTAAGGCCAAAGTTTATAGTTTGCAATAGGGTCAAAGTTTAGAAAAATAGACACAAGCAAAGAAGATTTTTAAAAGAGGGGAGAGATTTTGAAATTAAAGAATTGGAGAGAAGACGAAGAGACTAATCCTAAGAGCAAATTTAAAAGTTGAGAGTTGAAAATATCTGACCAATGGGCTGCAATCTAATAGACAAGAATGTTATATAGAAACCCAACTTCCCTTGGACATTAGAATCAAACAAGAAACAATGCATAATATATCAACTTGAAGAGCATGGCATGAAATAAAGATAGCCACATCCAAGCTTAGCAGCTCCATAATCTTCTTCAAATTTGCCTATGTAGCAGATGAATTCCACAAGTCACAGGTTCAAAATAAGAGCTTCATAATGATCATGTTGCAGATGAACTTAAAGGGATCTTCAATGATGTATCAGATGAAGTTTTAAATTGCAAGCACTTGGTTTCATAAAAGTTGACACTGGACAAGTCCTTTGCATAGGGAATGTTACCTAAATTATAAATCCAATTGTCTCAAATCAAACCAATAGTCCACACAATATATTTTTTAGGGTTTTTGTTCTTACTATGTATATTAATAGTCAAAGACCACACAAGCAAACAAAATATACATAAATAAGATATATCACACAATATGGTCCAAGTGGACAAAGTGAAAATGGCATTAATATAAACAATTAGAATGGTATTGTAAGACCCTAATTTTGACCCTAAGATCCCTCATGGCATCATGTTATTTCACAAGTGCATTTCCTCAAGTATCATAGCATGTTTGGCTCCTTAACCCTAGGGTTGAGACTTGTGTGAGTGTTTTGAGACCACCAAGCATGCTTGTATTGTATATTATTGCTTTTCTTATTTGATTACTAACCAAAAGCATAAAAACATGTCACTAACTCTTTTTGTTTTGAAGCTCAAGTGATCATGTGCCACAATGCTCCTAGGAGGCTCCTAAGCCCAATGCAATGGTTAGATGAAGAAGAGAAAAGGCATGACAATGGTCCACAAAGCTCCTAATCATCATATATGTCTCCCAAGCATCTCAATTTGCCAATTTGATCAAGATAACCCAAAGGGGTTGAAGATTGTTTCCCAAGGAAACCCTAATTTCACTATTTAAGAATCCTCAATCATTTATTCATCAAGATTGGAAGTTTGGCCTTGAGAATTTGACCAGTCAAGTCATCTAACTAAGCTGAGCACCATTGAGATATAACTTTTTATGTATTTGTTAAATGAAGATGACCCCAAGAGTAAAAATGTTCTTAAGAACCATATGAACAACTTTCATGTTTATAAAAAATCCATTTGAAACTTGGAAGGTCATCATTCATTTAAAAACATTATAGGTCATTTTGACTGAAACCCTAATTTTGGGTCAACTTATCAAAGGCATAACTTCTTTAATTTTTATTATTTTGAGGTGAGACCAAATGAATTGGAAATATTTTGATGTCTACTTCAAATGTTATGGTAGACAAAATTTCATAATCCTAAAATAAATACATGTAATAATGCAAAACATTATAGGTCATATTGGACCTAATTCATTGAATTTGAAAAAGTACCCAACTTCAAATGCGCATAAAGTAGTCATAGAAAATTCAAATGATGCAAAATTTGAGTCTAATGTGATCGCCTTGAAAATATATACAACTTTTATGTTGGAGATTTTTCCATTTGAAGCTTGCATCATGAAAACAGAGGGGTTTGACTAGGCTTGCTTTTGGTGAAATTTTTCAAATGTCACTTAAACATGTTTTGTACTTGGATCTTCCATACCAGTTTTCATTAATGTGCACATGCCAAATGAATTTTTTCCCAACATGACTTTTGTTCTTTATTTCAAGGGATTTCCAACCATTACTCACATTACTCATTTGGACCTGCCATTTGTGAGTTTCGAAATTATCTTCATTTATGTGCATTTTGGTGTTTTATGATGAAACTTGAGTATGCAAGCTTGTTCAGTTCAATGCACATGACCATTTGCTCTCTACATGATCTCAGTTAGCTTTTGCAACCAATATTGGGCTTTCCACACGCCTATACAGGCCCATGCAATGCATTTTCACTTTGCCATGCACATGAAAAAAGTGTGATCATCTGATACTTTCAGCTATAAATAAAGGTTCCCTCTCATTTATTTGGTAACCATTTCGAGATCTGAATTGCTACAGCATTGAAACCATAACCATGCCAAAGAAATTTTTCAGAAATTTTTCTCACTTTCGAGCTTGAAATTCAGCATCATTAGTTAATCTTCAAAGCCTAATTCCTTAGCCTTTCACTACCACTACATCCATAGATCAAAGAGGAGCAAAGAACTTGGAGGTTTCATGGCCAGAGGTGCTTCAATTCAGAGGTATACATTCAAACTTTTTGGATCTAGAACTCTCATTTCAATGTAGCATTCTTGTGTTTGTGTGGTTTTCTGAAGTCCTCACATTTGAGACAAGCTTGTGATGCTTTCAATTTTCCATTTCTTGAACTTTCAGTTTGAACACCATGATCTTCTCCTTCACATTTCTCTCAATATAGGAAGAGTGAGGAAGATCCATGGATAGTGATGATATCCATCACACGAGCTTCATTTCTATGTCCTTGTTTTCCATTTTCATTAAACTTTTTTTCTCTGCAACTGGTGGCCGGATTCTGTTGACTCGCCGGAGAAGACGGTGGTTTCCACCACCACCACTACGTGTCTTATCTTCTGGACATTGGATCTAGATACCACATTTTAATCTTGATCCTCCATTGTGTTTACTTCATTTAATACCTTATGTAGTGTGTTCCCTCACATCTGGACCATTGACTGATGCATCGTCAACTAATGAGTTACATCCTGTGGTGCTGGTTTTTTCCATTTATTCTATTTTCTTTTATTTTCAGTTAATTCATTTGATTTTCAAAAATTCATTTGAAGTCATAAAAATATGAGACCAACTCCAAAAAAATTCTTGAAAAATCTAGTTTCATATTTTGATTTTTTATTGTTTTTGTGATTTCATTTGATATTTTTCGTGGATTATTTGATTTTTGATAGTTTTAATTCATTTTAAAATACTTTATGACTTTTGAAAAATCCAAAAAATATTTTCATAGCACCTATGGATCATGATAAGTCAATGAAAAATAGTCTCATCAATTTCTTATTTGATTTGAGATTTATTTGAGATTTTAATTCATATTGTGCTATTTTTAATTGTTTTAAATTGTTTTTAAATACTTTCTAGTTTCAAAAATTGATGAGAAAATTAGTCAAAGTTTGTTTGACTATGTTGAACCTATGAGAATTTAATTGGACTTTTTGAAGTTGATTTGAATTGAATTTGAGGTTTGACCTTATTTGTTTATTTTTTATTTCCCTTTTATTATAATTCAAAAAATACCAAAAAATACCATTGACTCATTGACTTGTTATCTTCATTTCTTTTCTATTTGGTGTTGGTTGATGTTGATTTGATTCACATTTGATCAATTGGATTTGGTTGTGGTCTTATTTTCCCCTCCCTTTCATCTTCATCCCTTTCTTTCCATTAATGGCCAATGAGTTAAAGTCTTATGGTTGGTCTTGACAAATGAGGAGTTTAACCTTCTTTGATCCAAACCAAACTCAACTTGATCCATGATCAAGTGACTTGTTTTGTATCAAAGATAGGTTGCTTCTTGGTCAAGCAAATAACCTAAAGTCAATACAAGGTCCTTCCCCTTTTGTTTTGGCATGGAAAGTTTATGGAGTTTGGCTTACTAATCATGATCTCTAACTTGTGTTCTTTGCCTATATTTTTATAGACCGGCCTTAGATAGGTGTGACTACTACATTAGTCCACTTACGATTGCTTAACATAGCGCTACATTGTCTTATGACAAACTAACATAACCTTACTAACTACTAACTTTAATTTGAGCTTTTAATTTTTTGTCATTTACTTTTAATGTCATTTATTTCTTGCTCATTATTCATATTGATTTTCACTTTTCTCACTTGAGCACATATTTTATGTTTATGTCATTTTTATTTTTCTCATTTGAGTCCATTATTGTATATAAATATATTGTTATCTTGCGTTTGCTTTGTGCTTGTTTTGTGTGAACCAAATTCAAAAGGAGAAAGGACTTAGAATTAGGACTTACCTATGCTTAAAGGAGTTCAAGAGCAACTAGGCCTCATGCCTTTAGAATGCAAAACTTGTTGAAGATCAACTAGGCCTCATGCCTTTAGAATGCTAAAATTCCAAGTTGACCTCAAAGGACTTCTCATCCAAACTTATACTTTGTCCATTCCCCTTATTGTGTTATGAACTTTTTGATGTTTGCTCTTGTGTGATAGGGATCCCATCTTGAGATTGTGAAAAGAGGATCATTGTCATGAGTAACCAAGTTAAGAGACAAGCCAAATGGAGATCCTAGGAGCTTGAATTCAATTGTGTGATTGCTTGTTTATTTGCTATGTCCAAAGGAAATGAGCATCTTGAGTCATCTATATAACTTCAATAAAAAGAACTCCAAGGGTTTATCTTTTCCTTCTCATCTTTGTATGCTTTAGGACTAGCCCTACTCTTCTTCTCTCCACTCTAACCAAGCCTAAAAACTTTTCCTTCAAACTTTGACTTTGTTTTAAATTAGAAACCTAGGCCTTAAGCCTTTGACTTTTCAAAACCATTTTCATAAATACTCATTGTAAATAAACTTTAATCCAAACATTGATTTTATTTTGTAAATAAATCTAACTTGTAAATATAACCCATTTCAAGTTGTTTTGTGGTTCCAATGGCCACCTTGTTAAAACCTTTTCATAAACATTAGTCATAGGTTTGAGTTATCATAGTGGTTGATGTAAATATCACCTCATCCTTAGTGATTGGATTATAAGTCTTCCATGCTTATTATATGGTCAACCCCCTCACTAGTATGTTGAAGCCTTCCTCACATGATGGATTGTTGGTTTAGGTTGAGTTTTCTCCCTTTGATAACAAAAGACTTTAAGGCTTTTGGTAAAATCAATTCACCAATCTTTGAGATTTTTACCCCGAGCTACGAGGTTTTGATCCTCCTTTGTGATGGTGCGTAGGCAAATTTGTTCATCCATTCAAACAACAAAATTTGTAAATAAAATCTATTCTCTTCTCATCCCTCGAATCTTTTGCACAAATCTTTTCACAAATACCAACCTACAACACATATTTGCAAAAAGGGTTCCCTTAGAGTACTAAGGATGTTTTGGGTACGTAAAACCTTCCCATTTAATAACCAACCCCTTACCTAGATCTCTGACCATTTTTATTAGTTTTTTATTTGAAAAACTTCTTACTTGGCTTTTGTTCGCTTTTTAGCCTTTCCTTTGGACAAATAAAAGTGCGGTGGCGACTCGAATTGTATCTTTACTTTTGGTTTAGTCAATAAACCTAAAGGTAACGAAAACCCCGTTACAGAAAAGTGGCGACTCTGCTGGGGATCTTTGGGAAATCTACCTAGTGGGTTTAGCCTACTTTTTGCTTGTATGTGTTGTATGTTTATATTTATTTGTGGCATATTTTTGTGCAAATTTGGGATGAATGTATTGTTTGTAATGTATGAATTGCTTGATATATTAATTGCTTGTATGCTTGGTGGTTTCTTGAGAGATGAGTTTTATACCCGAACTCGAGTGCACTTATGATGGGAGAATGGCATAGTCTTGTTGACTTGTGTGGAGTTATTCCTTGACAAGTTAACTTGCAAGCCCATTCACTGGGTGGAGGCCGTGTTGGGATCAATAATGTCATACGAGTAGTCGTGGTTACACATTACTCTTTCCAATAGGAACCTTAGAAGCCAAGGACCTTAGATACCTAGCCCATCTTGGCCTATTTTAGGACGTAGTGCGAAGGTCGTTCAAGTGTAAGACTTGAGGCGATTGTTACGTGATACTACACTCATAAGAATTCCTCTTGAGAATATTTTTGGAGGACGAGTAGTCGTTTTATCCGATAATATCCGAAAGATGGGATGATGACTATGGGAACCTTTTTAGAACATGATTGTCAGGTTTAAACTGTAGTACACTCCCATTGGGTGGTTCTTAACCGAGACTCCATGCTCGTGACTTACAACAAACCCTTGATTCGCGGTCGATTCGTTATCGAATATCCTCAATATCAATGGAACTTGGGTGTTGATAACGTGTAAACCATAATCCACCAAAATGGATGATTGATATTGATGATGACTTAAGTCATCCCGTGACCTTTGTATGGTGTGACTTGCTTGATCCTTGAGTGTGTTTGTTGCATCCATGCATTCATGCATTCATTCGCATTCATGTTATCAACAATAAAGATTTTTCAAGGAACTTAAGAGGTCTATTTGCAAATTTTCAGACATGGATAAGAAAAGAAGGAATACGAAGAAGTACAATTTCAGACAACCCGACTTGAAAAAGTTAAGGAGTTTGACATCTTATGTATTAGATCCCTTGGAATTCAAAGCTCGCCATGGGAAGCTTCTGTCTATTCTTTCTACCAAGGTGGATGAAGGTCTGATGAGTGTGTTGGTGCAGTTCTACGATCCTTTGTATCGATGCTTCACTTTTCCGGATTTCTAGCTTTTGCCTACACTAGAGGAGTATGCATATCATGTGTGTATACCTATTCTTGATCAGTTGTCGTTCAGTGGGTTAGAGAAGATTCCGTCTTCTCAAGAGATTGCTGATATGCTTTATATGGATGTATCTGACATTGTTGTCAATATGACTACCAAGGGTGGAATTCAAGGTCTCCCATCTGATTTTCTGATTTTCTAATTTCCAAAACTACTTTGTTTGGATAGGCCATGAGTAAGGAAGCTTTTGAAGCCATGTTTTTACTCCTCATTTATGGGCTAGTGTTATTTCCCAACATCGACAACTTCGTGGATGTGAACGCTATTAGGATTTTCTCTTCTCTTAATCTCGTTCCGACTTTGTTGGGTGACACTTATTTCTCTTTGCATATGAGGAAAGCAAAGGGTGGTGGTTCCTGTAACACCCTTCTAAAATACCCCAATAATTAATTAAAACAACAAATTAAATCAGAGTAGATATGCAATTAAGGGTGTCACACATTCACTTCACACCATTCACCAATATATCTGGTCATGCTCAATTATTATCAAAATAAAATATTGCACAATACGTAGCGGATATGCATCAAATCAACATGCAAAACATGTAACACATTACATGTAAACTTGTTCAACAACCAACAATGAAAACCAGTAAAACATCCCGTCCCGATGTTACATCTACCAGAGCATGACCCACTAAGGAACTACACTAGACTCCAAGCACTAGCTTCTACTCAATCACTGCTCGTTACCTGAAATATAGTTGTAAGGGTGAGTTCCTCAATCGATATAATAAGCATTATAAAATATCATGTAATGCTAAGTAAATTAACACATTTCATCACCCTAATCATATCACACATTCAAAAACGGCAACATCAACTCATAATCATACTCATGCGCATACTCATACTCAACACAACCACAAAACACACGTATAATATTGGAATACATCCATTCATATTATACGCCATACATACATTATGCAATGAGACTCCATGCATGCGGTACCGACTATTCGTGAACACATAGTTCAACCTCACCGATCAAACCCAGATACGGCTACCAAGCTCACTAGTCCCACTCATTTGAGACCTAGTGACTCACTCACTAATTCCTCACCATGGGAATTAGCTACCACCCTAAAGGCCATGCTATGCACGCTAAATCACCTAGCATGCAAACATCAACAACAATCCACAATGACTCACTCACTAATTCCTCACCATGGGAATTAGCTACCACCATAAAGGCCATACTATGCACGCTAAATCACCTAGCACGCAACCATCAACAACAATCCACAATGGACATATGCTCACACTCTAAGCCATGAACAGTCCATCCACAATTGCATACATAATAGATATATTCACAGCATTATGCAATCCATCCCACATCAACAGCATATTCATCACAGAATCATATCATGTCAATTAATAAATCACAGTATTAGCACACTCTACTAATACCCCTACTGCTCAAAACAACGGGAAATGATCCCTACTATATCATACACCAATATAGGCCAATCATCAAATATGTACACCATATTTAAATATCAATTTTTCACTTTTCAAACAGTGTTAACCGGTTAACGCCCTGGGTTAACCGGTTAACGCAGAACAAAACACACTTCCTGGCAAATTTAACAGTGTTAACCGGTTAACGCCCTGGGTTAACCGGTTAACGCAAGACAAACAACAATTTTTCATAATTCATAACAGTGTTAACCGGTTAACACCCTGGGTTAACCGGTTAACGCAAGACAGAAAGCTGTTCCTGCGCTAACACGAAACAGAATGCAGATTTCTCCGCATTTTTCACCGTTGGAGGACTTCCGGACCTCCGATTCCGATTCCGTAAAAAGCTATACGTTCGGAAAATCACGACTCACCCAAATATAGATTCAATTACAGTTTTCACATCATCTATTCATCACAATTTTGCAACATTCATAATCCAATTTGGGTCAAATCAATGGCTTATTACTACCCATTACATGTTAACCCATAATACCCATCAAACGACGATAAACCCCCCTTACCTGAGTTAATCCGGCAATCCTTAAGCTTCAAGATTTTCCCTTCTTCAATCCTTCTGCTCTTTCTCTTCCTCTTACCCTTTCTCCACTTTTGGTCGCTTCTCTGCTTTCACGTGAAAAACCCTCTTTACCAAATGGGATTCTTTTTACTGATTCCAACTTTATATTCCAATAATAATAATCCAATAATATTCCAATTATTTAATTAAATTAATAAATATACTATTAACTTAAATTAAATAATTATCTTATTTTATCGGGGTGTTACAACTCTCCCCCACTAAAAGAGTTTTCGTCCTCGAAAACATACCTCAAGCGAATAACTCCGGATAAGACTCCTTCATCTGACTCTCAAGTTCCCAAGTCACATTGCCACCTGCTGGTCCTCCTCAAGCTACCTTTACCAAAGCAATCTCTTTACCCCGCAACCGCTTCAACTCTCGATCCTCGATCCTCATAGGTGATGTTTCAACAGTCAGGTTATCTCTCACCTGTACATCATCTACTTGGACCACATGCGACGGATCAGGAATGTACCTCCTCAACTGAGACACATGAAAAACCTCATGCAAATTCGCAAGTGACGGCGGTAAAGCGACACGATAGGCTACCTCCCCTATCCTCTCCAAAATCTGATAAGGACCAATAAATCGAGGTGTCAATTTCTTCGACTTCAAAGCTCGACCAACCCCAGTTATCGGAGTAACACGAAGGAACACATGATCTCCCTCTTGAAACTCAAGTGACTTCCTCCTCTTGTCGTGATAACTCTTCTGACGACTCTGAGCAATCCTCATCTTCTCCTGAATCATCTTAATCTTTTCCGTAGTTTGTTGAACAATCTCCGGTCCAACCACATCACTCTCACTGGACTCATACCAACATAAAGGTGTCCGACATCTCCTACCATACAAAGCTTCAAACGGTGCCATACCAATGCTCGAATGAAAACTATTGTTGTAGGTAAAATCAATCAAAGGTAAGTAACAATCCCAAGCACCTCCCTTTTCCAAAACACAAGCCCTCAAAAGATCCTCCAGTGACTGAATCGTCCTCTCAGTCTGACCATCAGTCTGCGGATGATATGCAGAACTCAATCTCAGCTTAGTTCCCAAAGCCCTCTGCAAACCTTCCCAGAACTTCGATGTAAATCTAGGATCTCTGTCCGAAACAATACTCGACGGAATACCATGCAAACTTACAATCTTCTCAATATACAACTCAGCTAATCTCTCTAACGGATAATCCATTCTGATCGGAATGAAATGAGCCGATTTTGTCAATCTGTCAACAATCACCCAAATAGCTTCAAAATTCTTAATCGTCCTCGGTAAACCAGAAACAAAATCCATACTGATACTATCCCACTTTCACTCTGGAATAGCCAACGGTTGCATTAGCCCAGACGGCTTCTGATGCTCAATCTTTGACTTCTGACAAGTCAAACAAGAATAAACAAAACTCGCAATTTCTCTTTTCATTCCCGGCCACCAAAATAACTTTTTCAAATCATGATACATCTTCGTAGCCCCAGGATGAATACTCAAGCCACTACGATGTCCTTCCTCAAGAATACTCTTCTTAAGTTCGGTAACATCCGGAATACACACCCGATTACCAAATTTCAAAACACCATTCTCATCAACTCTGAATTCACCACCTTGACCTTGATTCACTAGAGTCAACTTATCAACCAAAAGCACATCGGATTTCTGACCCTCTCTAATCTCATCCAGAATACCACTCGTTAACTTCAACATTCCCAATTTAACACTATTGTGAGTACTCTCACACACCAAACTCAAGTCTCTAAACTGCTCAATTAAATCCAATTCCTTAACCATTAACATAGACATATGCAATGATTTCCGACTCAATGCATCAGCCACTACGTTTGCTTTACCCGGATGGTAATTCAAACAAAAGTCATAATCCTTCAGAAACTCTAACCATCTCCTCTGTCTCATATTCAGCTCTTTCTGATCAAACAAATACTTTAAACTTTTATGGTCACTGAAAACCTCAAATCTTGACCCGTACAAGTAATGCCTCCATAACTTCAGAACAAACACCACAGCTGCCAACTCTAAATCGTGTGTCGGATAGTTCCTCTCATGAACCTTCAGTTGTCTCGAAGCATAAGCTACAACCTGCTTATTCTGCATCAAAACGCCACCCAAACCCAACAATGAAGCATCACAGTAAACCTCAAATGGTTCCGACGGACTTGGTAATATCAGAATAGGAGCAGTAGTTAACCTTCTCTTTAACTCTTGGAAACCTTCTTCACATTTTGAGTCCCAAACAAACGCTTGCCCCTTTCTAGTCAACATCGTCAACGGTAACGCAAACTTAGAAAATACCTCAATGAATTTCCTATAATAACCTGCAAGTCCAAGAAAACTCCTTATCTCAGAAACTGACTTCGGAGCTTCCCACTCAGATACAGCTTCTATCTTAGAAGGATCAACAGCAACACCACCTCTTGAAATCACATGACCAAGAAAACTAACCTCTTCTAACCAAAATTCACTTCACACCATTCACCAATATATCTGGTCATGCTCAATTATTATCAAAATAAAATATTGCACAATACGCAGCGGATATGCATCAAATCAACATGCAAAACATGTAACACATTACATGTAAACTTGTTCAACAACCAACAATGAAAACAAGTAAAACATCCCGTCCCGATGTTACATCTACCAGAGCATGACCCACTAAGGAACTACACTAGACTCCAAGCACTAGCTTCTACTCAATCACTGCTCGTTACCTGAAATATAGTTGTAAGGGTGAGTTCCTCAATCGATATAATAAGCATTATAAAATATCATGTAATGCTAAGTAAATTAACACATTTCATCACCCTAATCATATCACACATTCAGCAACGGCAACATCAACTCATAATCATACTCATACCTATACTCATACTCAACACAACCACAAAACACACGTATAATATTGGAATACATCCATTCATATTATACGCCATACATACATTATGCAATGAGACTCCATGCATGCGGTACCGACTATTCGTGAACACATAGTTCAACCTCACCGGTCAAACCCAGATACGGCTACCAAGCTCACTAGTCCCACTCATTTGAGACCTAGTGACTCACTCACTAATTCCTCACCATGGGAATTAGCTACCACCCTAAAGGCCATGCTATGCACGCTAAATCACCTAGCATGCAAACATCAATAACAATCCACAATGACTCACTCACTAATTCCTCACCATGGGAATTAGCTACCACCATAAAGGCCATACTATGCACGCTAAATCACCTAGCACGCAACCATCAACAACAATCCACAATGGACATATGCTCACACTCTAAGCCATAAACAGTCCATCCACAATTGCATACATAATAGATATATTCACAGTATTATGCAATCCATCACACATCAACATCATATTCATCACAGAATCATATCATGTCAATTAATAAATCACAGTATTAGCACACTCTACTAATACCCCTACTGCTCAAAACAACGGGAAATGATCCCTACTATATCATACACCAATATAGGCCAATCATCAAATATGTACACCATATTTAAATATCAATTTTTCACTTTTCAAACAGTGTTAACTGGTTAACGCCTTGGGTTAACCGGTTAACGCAGAACAAAACACGCTTCCTGGCAAATTTAACAGTGTTAACCGGTTAACGCAAGACAAACAGCAATTTTTCATAATTCATAACAGTGTTAACCGGTTAACACCCTGGGTTAACCGGTTAACGCAAGACAGAAAGCTGTTCCTGCGCTAACACGAAACAGAATGCAGATTTCTCCGCATTTTTCACCGTTGGAGGACTTCCGGACCTCCGATTCCGATTCCGTAAAAAGCTATACGTTCGGAAAATCACGACTCACCCAAATATAGATTCAATTACAGTTTTCACATCATTTATTCATCACAATTTTGCAACATTCATAATCCAATTAGGGTCAAATCAATGGCTTATTACTACCCATTACATGTTAACCCATAATACCCATCAAACGACGATAAACCCCCCTTACCTGAGTTAATCCGGCAATCCTTAAGCTTCAAGCTTTTCCCTTCTTCAATCCTTCTGCTCTTTCTCTTCCTCTTTCCCTTTCTCCACTTTTGGTCGCTTCTCTGCTTTCACGTGAAAAACCCTCTTTACCAAATGGGATTCTTTTTACTGATTCCAACTTTATATTCCAATAATAATAATCCAATAATATTCCAATTATTTAATTAAATTAATAAATATACTATTAACTTAAATTAAATAATTATCTTATTTTATCGGGGTGTTACAGTTCCATTGTGTGTTGTCTGCCTCTGTTGTACAAGTGGTTTATTTCGCACTTGCCTCAGACGCTTGCCTTCAAGGAGAACAAGGGATGTTTACGGTAGTCCACAAGACTTATGTCTCTCATTAATGATGATATCTCTTGGTATAATCGTGTTTATGATAGCGTTCGGATTATTGACTCTTGTGGTGAATTCTCCAATGTACCTCTTCTTGGTACATGTGGTGGAATTAACTACAACCCTGCTTTGGCTCGCCGTCAGCTTGGGTTCCCCTTAAAGGATAAACCTAACAACATTTCATTGGAAGGCTTGTTCTTTCAAGAGGGTAAAGATCCCCAAAACTTGAAGGATAGGATGGTCCGCGCTTGGCCAAAAGTTCTTAGGAAATGGAGGAATGAGCTTGGTCCGAAGAATTATATTGCTTTCGAACCTTACACCTCTTGGGTGAGGAAGAGATCTCTTGAGTACTGCATGTCGTACGAGTATCCGAGACCTACCCCTATGGTTATGGTCGGTCCTTCAACCCTCCCTAATCGTGAGCGTGAGGAGCTTCTTCAGCAGCTCAAGGATAAGGATGCAATGATAGAGTTTCTAGAGCATCAAGTCATTGTTGAACCAGATGATGTGGTTACTTATCTCCTTCCTCACTCATCTAGGTTTTAGAAGAGGAAGTATGATCAGCTCGCCAAGGAGAAGGCCGACATGGAAGCATCTTATGAGAGAGAGGTAAAGAGGCTTTGTGCGACGTATCTTCCGATCTCGAAGGCTTTGGACGATTGCTTCTAGGGCTCCATAGGATGTTTATTCTCCTTTTCGCTTGTATTGTATTTGGTTACCAAAACTGTACTACTTCTTTGGTGTAAAAAGTTCCAAATATTATTGCTATGAGTATTCCATATATGTCTTAAAAAAAGGTTCAATATTTTCAAATATTTGCAAAATAGACCTCTATAAAGTTCCTCTGATAAAAAACAAATCATATGCATAAGCATTGCATGCATCATATGCATAAGCAGGTTTTGTTTCGAGCTCTTGATCAGTGGTCTAACTCTTTGCCATTCATTTATTTTGAAGACAAGCTGACGCACCGGTATAACACCCGAGCAAATCATCAGAAGATCATGGAACACCTCGAACAAGAGAACAGAGACTTGAAGGAAGAGATTGCTAGGTTGACTGCCATGATGGAGTCAGTCCTTGCTGCACAAAGTCAAGCTTCACCAACTCCTGCAACTCCTCCCACGAGGACAATCATCTCTAAAGTGGTGACTTCAATAGTGCATGCTGCCACCGCCCACTTCGCTCCTAGTATGCTAGCTGGATTCTCTTGGGGAATGCCATCTAACTTCATGCCAGAGGGTTTTTCTCCCACTCTTGCTTCTGTGCCGACATCTAGCCCGGTCCTGTCTATGCCACCTCCCGTTGTGCACACTCTCCCACGTGTAGAAGACATCATTTATCATTCCGATCCATCTGAGGGCCCGAACGTATATGAGAAAATGGATGAGATGAAAGATCACTTCCTTGAGCTGCACAAGGAACTGAAGACTTTGAGAGGTAAGGACCTTTTGGGGAAGAGTGCTGCTGAGTTGTGCGTGGTGCCCAACGTTAAAATCCTAGTTAAATTCAAAGTGCCTGACTTTGAGAAGTACAAGGGAAATACATGTCCACTCAGCCATCTTGTGATGTATACTCGCAAGATGTCGACCCAAACAAACAACGATCAACTGCTAATTCACTACTTTCAGGATAGCTTGACAGGTGTTGCGCTCCGGTGGTATATGGGGCTGGAGAGTGCAAGCATTCGCACTTTCAACAATCTAGGCGAGGCCTTTGTGAAGCAGTATAAATATAATATGGACATGGCTCCAGACAGGGATCAACTGTGGGTAATGTCCCAGAAGGACAAGGAGACCTTCAAGGAATACGCCCAGAGGTGGCGAGAATTGGCAGCTCAGATAGTGCCACCCTTGGAGGAGAATGAGATGACAAAGATCTTCTTGAAGATTTTGAGCTCTTTCTACTACGAGTGCATGATTGCTAGTGCTCCCTCGGAATTTACCGAAATGGTGAATATGGGGATGAGGCTAGAAGAGGGGCTCCGTCAAGGACACTTGTCTCTTGATGATGGTTCCTCGATAAAGAAGTATCGGGGATTTGCTAGGAAGAAAGAAGGGGAGACTCATACTGTTTCTTCCCGTGTCAAGAGAAGGCCCTCTTTGAAGAGGAGAGAAGTCCGACCAACTGTTAACCAACACCAGGTGGCTCATATAGCACCTGCTTTTAGAGAAGTTCAACAATAACCACAACAACAACATCGTCAACAACAACAGGCTTACCAGCCTCGCAACAATAACAACACCAACACCAGTAACTATGAGAGGAAGATGGTGACTTTTGACGAGATTCCGATGACATATGCTGAACTTTATCCTTCCTTAATCAATAGGAAGTTGATAACTCCTCGTGACCCTCCTGTTGTGCCAGCCAATCCCCAATGGTGGTACAAGCCCGAACTTCACTGTGTATATCATTCTGGTGCTCCCGGACATGACGTGGAGAACTGTTTTCCTTTGAAGAACAAGGTGCAAGACCTCGTGAGGAGTGGGATACTGTTCTTTGAGGACGTATGCCCAAATGTGAAGAAGAACCCATTGCCCGATCATGGGAAGGCAACTGTCAATATGGTTCAGGGGTGCCCTGGCAAATACAAAGTCCTTTATGTGAATGACATAAGTGTAGCAGGGTATTCGTTACCATTAGAGATATTGACTAAATCCAAGGTAAATCATACAAGTCGAGTCGCCACCGCACTTCTATTTATCCAAAGGAATGGTTAGAAAGCGAACAAAAACCTAAAAGTTTTATCGAATCAAAAATTAGTAAAAATGTCAGAGATCTGGGTAAGGGGGTTGGTTATGCAATGGGAAGGTGTTAGGCACCCAAAGCATCCTAGGTACTCCTAGGGATCCCTTTTCACATTTGTTGTAAGGTTGTTGTTTTTTTTTTGTGAAAATTTATTTGTGCAAACATGATTGAAGAGATGAGAAAAGAATATACAAATTTATTTACATTTTGTGTTTGAATGGATGAACCCATTGCCTACGTACCATCTTAAAAAAAGATTAGGATCAAAACCTCGTAGTTCGGGGTAAAAAAATTCAAAAAAAAGTTGGTGAATTGATTGGTCCAAAAACCTTAAGGTCTTTTGTTATCAAAGGGAGAAAACTCAACCTAAAACCACAAATCCACCATGTGAGGATAACTTCAACATGCTAGTGAGGGGTTAACCCTATAATAAGCATGGAAGACTCATTGTCCATCACTAAGGATAAAGGTGAGTATTATATCTACCTCAAGGATAACTCACACCTAATAGCTAATGGTTATAAAAAAAGGTTTGATTAAGAAGGTGGCCATTGAAACCACAAAAAGTATTCGAATGGGTTATATTTACCAATTAAAAGTATTTACAAAAATATGGTTAAAGTGGATTAAAAGGTTCAATTCAAAATAAGTGTTATGAAAAATAAGTTTGAAAATCAAAAGCATAAGGCTTAGGTTTCTAATGTTGAAAACAAAAGTTATTGTTTGCACAAAAAGTTTTGGCTTGGGTTAGAATGGGGAGAAAAAGAAAAAAAAAGGGTTAAATTCCTAAACATACAAGAGATAAGGGAAAAGAAAATAAAACCACATTAGGAGTTCCCCTCTTGAGATCATATTGATGATCCAAGTAGCTCCCATCCTTTGGAATAAGCAGTCACAAACAAATATCTCAAGTCATTAAGCACAGGTAATCAGAATAAACCTCCAGGTGGTATCCCACAAATAAAGTGGAACACCAGGCCATCTCTACAAGAGTCATGTGAGCCCTCACAAAAAAAACTCAACAAACAGGTTAGAGAGAAAAAAAATAATAATAAAAAAAAGGGTAATCAAGAGTTCCCCCCAAATCCAAATGTAACCACATGAATCATGCCATTAAAATTCACAATAAAAGCTCACAAAAAGCAACCAATGGTAGGAGGCCTGAACCTCCTGTCAAACACATGCATCAAAAGGGTATCAAATTCACCCATAATACCTCATACCCTCAGATGATTCAAATTAAGAGCATAATATTCTGGGAATAGGGCAAACCTGATTGGAGAGCTTGATTGAAATTGAGTTGCACCCGTGAGGTTTGCAGAGCAATCTGAAGGTTTATGTGAGGTAGAGGTGATTCTGTGCAGTTGAGTTCCCTTCAGGGTTTGGAGGTTGCTCTGAGTTCTCTGTTAGCTCTTCTCTCACTTTCTTTTTCCTGCCAGGGTAATAGGAATGGAATCCTTTTGTTTCACTGAAACTCTGAATGTATAACCTGGTTTTTGTGGACCTGTGGGCTCAAATGAGAGAGGCCCAAGTCCAATTTTTTTTTGTTATATTTTATTTATTTATTTATTTATTTATTTATTTATTTATTTATTTTGTTTATTTTTTTTTAGTAAACAAAAGTAAGAGAAACAATGATGTATAATTCAAGCATGCTTGGTGATCTCGAACCAATCACAAGGAGTCCCACCCAAAGGCAAAGGGAGCCAAGATGCTCATGATCCTTGAGGCTATGCAAATGCAATGTTATGATGCCATGAGGGATCTTAGGGTCAAAATTGGGGTCTTACAGATGCCCCTATTTAAGGTCATTCTAGCCAGAGAAGTGAAGGTTAAAATCTTCATCTCGACGAGGTAGAATGGGCTTAAATAATAACAAAGAGACAAATTTTGGTCCCTAAGAGACCTCATGATGCAGATGTATGTATGCAAATAGTACGAACTCTGTGGGGATATGTGTCCACAAAGAAGAAAAGACATCCGGAGAAACTGACAATCCATATGAGAAATACACTCAATGGGACAGAGACTCTGGGGACTCTTATGGGGATAGGAGTGGGAATAAAATGCGTGAGAAGGTCACGACTCAACGCTTGGGGAACAGAATTCCAAAGGGAAAATATCCAATGGAAAGACCCGAGCTGACTCAAAGGTGCATGTATTGGGGAATATGCCAATACAACAAAAACTATCCACAACGGATACTTCGGATAAAAATCCGGATGAAAACAATCCACTAAGGGACTTCGCTGGGGATGCCTAAAAGGACACTCCTAGGGATGCCTAAAAGGACACTCCTGGGGAAGCAGCGGGACGAGGTATTACCGGTTACTGGGTAATCAGCTCAAGGAGACATGTGATCTGATCGCCGGTATGAGGGTGAGATACAACATGCTCGGGAAGAATGAATATCTAAGACCGGTATAAGGGTGAGAGATATCAATCAACCAAATCATCTGAGGAAGATCTAAAAAGGTATATCTCAACTCAGGAAAATCTGACTCCACAGAGGACAAAAAGTCATAATAGGGAGCAGAGAGGAGGGAACACCAGGGATACCGGTTACTGGGCATATAATAGGTGACCAACCAAGGCGTGAATTGGGGAATATTCTCAAAACACTCATCATCCAAAAAAGGGCTAAAAGCAAAACCCGATGATAGGATGGATATTCGACTCCGTAAAGGGGGTACGAATCTTACCCGACTGGGGAAGAACAAAAGCTTCAACCAAAGAGTGCATGAGATATACTATCTATTACCGTCAGAACGTAGATAATATACTCGCATGGACGGTTATCCACAACCGGTTACTGGGTTAATAAAGGATAAATCGACCGAAAAGAAAAGGCATCGGGATACCGAAACTAGGTATATAATAATGACCAATCAAGGCGTGAATTGGGGAATATTCCCAAAACACTCATCATTCACAAAGAGGGCAAAAAGCAAACTCGATTATGGGATGGACATTCGACTCCGAAAAGGGGGTACGAATCTTACTCAACTGGGGAAGAATAAAAGGCTTCGACCAAAGAGTGCATGAGATATACTATCTATTACCGTCAGAACGTAGATAATATACTCGCATGGACGATTATCCACAACCGGTTACTGGGTTAATAAAGGATAAATCGACCGAAAAGAAAAGGCATCGGGATATCGAAACTAGGTATATAATGATGACCAATTCAGGGGAGGAACAATCGTTACTAACAACAACAAGATAGACGAGAGATGACCCGCTGGGGATAAATTGCGTAATTAGAGCAATTATCCAAGAGATATATCATCGGTTACTAGGTGGTATACTAAAAAATTAAGGAATGTAAATATCGAATTTTGTATTAAGATAACAAACAAGGAGGGAATTACATCTACCGGTATGAGGGTAGAGAACCACAAAAGAGAGTACCCGTCATCGGTTAGGATGAACAACAATCAAGGTTTAACTCTGCACGGGGGACAAAGTGGGGTTTACAACTACCGGTTACTGGGTAGTAGACCACAGAAATATGACTTACAACTACCGGTATGAGGGTAGAGAACCACAGACTCCGTCGGGATAATAATTACTAATTATTGAGCGATTATCCATTTACCACGGGGAAACAGGAAAAGAGTCTCAAGAGACCGATCTAGGATCAAACTAGATAGGCACACCAAATCAAGACTTGTCCCGGTGAGGATATAACTTAATGGGGAAAACCATCCCAGTATATGTGTCGGGAAGGAATAAAAACAATCAACATCCACGAGGATATGACCCGGTGGGGACTATAGAAGAAAGGATAGACGCTTTCTGCCTATAGGGCTGACTCTATATGGAGAAATCAGACACACACGTCTTCTTGGGGAAGTATATCACCAAATAGCAGGAGACAACAAACAACGATATATGGCAAAAATGCAACATGAATATATGAATGTTTTAATTATGCATGTATATGCGTGATTTATGTATGATGAATGCTGACAAACAGACATATCTAACACAAACAGGTCCAACAATCAACCACCCGGTACTACATCTCAAAAGAAAGAGCCAGGATCATTGGAGAGTATCCAATCTGCTGGGGATCAGAGATACCAGGAAGCAAAGAACTCTGCAGGGGATGAATCATCAATCATTCCAGCTGGGGACGAGAGTTATCACAGACAAGGTCCACCACACTAACAACTCTGATGGGGAATCTATCCGAGGAGATAAAGGATTTATCGGGATCAACCACCAAATACCGCTCTTGCCCAAAGAGATCCAAGCTGCTGAGCAAGAAAGATTGCTACTTTGTTGAAGGGAAGAGAGGTGACTCTCAACAAGCAATCCACTTGGTAGGATAAACCATAAGGGATTCCGGAGGGAGGAGATACAGTCATGCCAGGAATATGGACAAAAATCTTACCCTGTTAGGGATCGTACCACCCTTGGGAGAGCACTGAGGATCTCCTAAGTATCCTTTCGTCATTGTGAATGTTCACTTTGTTTAAAAACAATTATATAAAAAATTTAATTGTTTAAAACAATGATATTTTCTTAATCAAAACATGCAAAACATTTGTTGAATAAAAACAGATAAGAGTGCCAATAATTGGATAAAAGGCTCAAATTTATTTGATAGATTGGTAGTCTGCGAATGGCAAGACTCCATAGATCTTTACAAATTTGAAATTGGTGATATATATTGGAAAAGGGCTACATTGAACATAATGATCATTTCTCCACCAGTTCTGAATCCGATGTATTTGAAGCTTTGTTTGATAATGAGCAAGGATCTCTGACGGACGACAGTTGCAGAACAAGGTCTTGTCAGGATGCAGTTACTTGCCAAATCCCTAATTTTTGCCTAGATTGCCCCAGGATGAGGTACTCAATCTAGCGGGATACATATATCATTATTATATTTTTTTTTGTCTCTAACTTTTGCCTGGACCGTCCTTTCGGGTTTTCAATCCACCGAGACGCTCATTTTTGCCTAAGCCGCCCTTTCGAGTTTTCAACTCAGCGAGCTATTCAGTTTTTTTATTTTTTTAGGCAAAGTATTTCTTGACTGCATCTGAATTCACAGGACGAGTGAAATCCTCCCCATCCATAGTTGTAAGTATCAAAGCACCGCCTGAAAAGGCTCTCTTAACAACATATGGACCTTCATAGTTTGGAGTCCACTTGCCCCTGGAATCGGGCGCGAAAGACAAAACTTTATTGAGCACAAGGTCACCTTCTCGGAACACACAAGGCTTGACCTTCTTATCAAAAGATTTCTTCATCCTCTGCTAATATAACTGACCGTGGCACATGGCAGTCAATCTCAAGTTCAGCTGGTCATAACGACTCTGAACCCATTCAGCATCAGTCAACTTGGCCTCCATCAAGACTCTCATTGATGGGATCTCCACCTCTACTGGGAGTACAACCCCCATGCCATAAACAAGAGAGAAAGGGGTTGCCCCTGTTGAAGTGCGGACAGATGTACGATAGCCATGCAAAGCGAATGGTAACATCTCATGCCAATCTTTGTACGTAACAACCATCTTCTGGATAATTTTCTTGATATTCTTGTTAGCAGCTTCAACAGCCCTATTCATCTTGGGTCTGTACGGAGAAGAATTATGATATGCAATCTTGAATTCACTACACAGCTCTTTCATCATCTTGTTATTCAAGTTAGATCCATTATCAGTAATGATCTTATCCGGCACACCATAACGGCATATGAGTTGATTCTTGATAAACTTCACGACCACCTGCCTGGTCACATTTGCATATGACGCCGCTTCAACCCACTTGGTGAAGTAATCAATTGCTACGAGAATGAATCTGTGTCCATTGGACGCTTTCGGCTCTATCATGTCAATCATGTCAATTCCCCACATGGAGAAAGGCCATGGTGATGAAATCACATTCAGAAGTGTCGGGGGAATATGAATCTTATCCGCATAAATCTGACACTTATGGCATTTCTTCACATATTTGCAGCAGTCAGACTCCATTGTCAGCCAATAGTAGCCTGCTCTCAACATCTTTCTAGCCATGGCATGTCCATTGGAATGAGTACCAAATGAACCCTCATGGACCTCAGTCATCAACAGAACCATGTCAAAATTTCTTTTGTAAAGCACTTCGCCATTGAGGTAGAAACTGCCAGATAATCTTCTCAAAGTTTTCCTATCTTTTACAGACGCCCCAGGCGGGTAAATCTGGCTCTGAAGGAAACATTTGATATCATAATACCACGGCTTATCATCTTTTACTTCTTCCACTGCAAATACATGAGTTGGTCTGTCCAAGCGCATCAAGGTGATATTGGGAACTTCATTCCAATATTTAACCACAATCATTGAAGCTAGCGTAGCAAGGGCATCTGCCATCTGATTCTCATCTCGAGGAATATGATGGAAGTCGACCTCAGTGAAGAACGTTATAATCCTCCTCGCATAATCTCTATATGGAATGAGGCCAAGCTGATTCGTTTCCCATTCACCCTTAATCTGATTAACAATGAGGGCCGAATCACCATATACATCAAGATGCTTGATCATTAGATCAATGCATTCTTCCAATCCCATAATACAAGCCTCATACTCAGCCATATTATTCGTGCATTTGAAAGTTAGCCTTGCTGTAAAAGGAATATGTGCGTCCTGAGGAGTAATAATCACGACCCCAATACCATTTCCATACTGATTTACAGCGCCATCAAATACCATACTCCATCTGGAACTAGGCTCTGGCCCTTCGTCGAGTGTAGGTTCATCACAATCTTTCATCTTCAAATACAGAATCTCCTCATCCGGGAAGTCATACTGAACTGACTGATAATCTTCAATAGGCTGATGTGCCAAATGGTCAGCCAAGATACTACCTTTAATAGCCTTCTGAGCTCGATACTCAATATCATACTCAGATAACAACATCTGCCAATGGGCAATTCTCCCTGTTAAAGCAGGCTTCTCGAAGATGTACTTGATTGGATCCATTCTGGATATCAACCAAGTCGTATGATTTATCATATACTGGTGTAAGCGCTTAGCAGCCCAAGCCAAATCACAGCATGTCTTTTCAAGCATTGAGTATCGAGACGCACAATCAGTGAACTTCTTACTCAGGTAGTAAATAGCATACTCCTTCTTCCCTGATTCATCTTGCTGACCAAGGACACAACCGATCGAGTCTTCAAGAACAGTCAGATACATGATCAAAGGTCTTCCCTCTACAGGTGGAGACAGAATCGGAGGCTCAGACAGATATTATTTAATACTGTCGAAAGCTTTCTGGAAATCCTCGGTCCAATCATGGGACTGATCTTTCCGGAGGAGCTTGAATATTGGCGCACATGTGGCAGTCATGTGGGATATGAATCTGGATATATAATTCAAGCGACCAAGAAAACCTCGGACTTGCTTCTCAATTTTAGGCGCAGGCATCTCTTGTATTGCTTTGACCTTTGCAGGATCAACCTCAATACCTCGTTCACTAACAATGAAGCCCAATAACTTTCCAGAACGGACTCCAAATGTACACTTGTTGGGATTCAGACGAAGGTTATATTTCCTCATACGCTGGAAAAGCTTCAACAAATGCTCTACATGTTCAACTTCCGTTCTTGACTTAGCAATCATATCGTCAACATATACCTCAATTTCCTTGTGCATCATATCATGAAACAAGGCGGTCATATCTCGTTGATACATGGCTCCGACGTTCTTCAAACCGAAGGGAATCACTCGATAATAGAATGTTCCCCAAGGTGTGATGAATGTTGTCTTCTCCATATCCTCAGGTGCCATTTTAATCTGATTATATCCGGAAAATCCATCCATAAACGAGAAGACTTTGAATTTAGCTGTATTGTCTACCAACATATCAATATGTGGTAGAGGGAAATCATCTTTCGGACTAGCTTTATTCAAGTCTCTATAGTCCACACACATCCGGACTTTTCCATCTTTCTTAGGCACGGGCACAATATTGGCCATCCATTGAGGATATATAGAAGTCACCAGGAACCCCGCATCAATTTGCTTCTGAACTTCCTCTTTGATCTTCACTGCCATATCAGGATGAGTTCTTCTGAGCTTCTGCTTTACAGGCACACACTCAGGCTTTAGAGGTAGGAAATGTTGCACAATATCAGTATCTAGACCAGGCATGTCTTCATATGACCAGGCAAAGACGTCAACATATTCTCGTAGCAACTTAATCAACCCCTTCTTAACAGATTCTTCCAGAAGTGCCCCAATCTTTACCTCTCGCACACAATCTTCAGACCCCAAGTTGACTGTTTCCAGATTCTCAAGAGGCGGCTGAATGATCTTCTCTTCACGCTCAAGTAGCCGGGTAATCTCATCAGGAATCTCTTCAACATCATCTTCCTCTGCCTCAAATACAGGGAATTCAAAATTGGGAGATGGTGTTGGGTCATTATGTTCAATGGGTTTAGAAATCAACCTGCATAATGATTTTGGATATGAAAAGTTTTAGAATTCAAACAAGGCAATCATTATGCAGATGAGAAGACTGATTTTATTCTTATTTTTTAGGGTTTTATGTGATCACCAATTTCATGCAAAAACAAAAAGGGAAAATAATTGGAAAACAAACATTTAACATGAATTTATTGAATGAAAATATCATTGTATTTATGTTACGAACAATGTTATCACTCCTCCTTTTGGCATGGGAGAAGGGTTTTTAAACAAAGTGATCATTACGTTGACTTATGGACAACTGTTGGAATATCCACAGCGACCCAATTGTTGCAGACCCCTCCAGGGATGATGAAATTGCCAGAATCCTTTGTATCTTCTTCTAAAACGGCAGCGGCCTCCTCATCTAGACCAGTGTGGATGAAACCTCCACTCTTGAATAACCCTTGCTTGTTGAAAGTACCAGAAGAAAAGCCTATGCCAGCCCGGGATTCGTTGTCTTCTAACTCAATCATTTTTCCTAGACCAGCAATTGCACCACGCTCAATGGCCAACTTTGCATCTTTGTAGGAAGCAAATGAATAAGCTCTTTTCTCAATAGGCTCAACAATAGATAACGCTTGGAAAGGAGTTCCAACTTCAACCTCGGCATCTATGTAAGAGAAGGAAGACAAATGGCTAACCAGGAGAGCCCTTTCTCCCCCTACCACCACAAGCTTCTTGTTTTTCACGAATTTCAATTTTTGGTGTAGGGTGGACGTTACGGCGCCTGCCTCGTGAATCCATGGTCTTCCTAAGAGACAGCTATACGATGCGTGAATGTCCATAACCTGGAAGGTAACCTGAAAATCACTTGGCCCGATCTTGATTGGGAGATCAACTTCCCCAATCACAATTTTGCGAGACCCATCGAAAGCCTTCATAACTACTCCACTCTGCCGCATGGGAGGCCCTTGATATGATAGCTTTGAGAGAGTGGACTTTGGCAATATGTTCAATGATGACCCAGTGTCCACCAGTACATTGGACATGGCGTCGTCTCTACAATTCATAGATATGTGTAAAGCCAAGTTGTGGTCTCTTCCCTCCTCAGGGAGATCAGAGTCACAAAAGCTCAGGTTGTTACAAGAAGTAATATTTGCAACAATGCTATCGAATTGCTCCAAAGTGACATCGTGATCCACATATGCCACATCCAACATCTTCTGCAGAGCCTCTCGGTGTGGTTCTGAATTTAAGAGTAAGGATAACACAAATATTTTGGATGGCGTTTGTAGAAGTTGGTCTACGACATTGTACTCACTTTTCTTGATGAGCCTCAGCATCTCGTCACAGTCTTCTTTCACATTGCCACTCGGGCCAACAGAAGTAGAAGTTTTCAGTATGAATGAGGGCTTAACAGCAAGTGCCGGATTCGGAGAATTCACAGCGTTCCCAATCGGGCGTTCAACAAAATCAACATTAATTTAAGGCTTCGGCGGTGCTGAAAATACACGGCCACTACGGGTCAAACCGCTAACATCGGCAATATTCACAACAGAAGAAGAGGGCAAGGACACCTCTTTCCCATTCTCTACTGCTACGACATTGTAGCGATAGGGAACTGCATTTTCAGAGGAGTAAGGCACAGGACCAGCAGGCTTAATGATTAGAGCGGGAGAAGCCTTCTGCTTGCTACCATTATACCTGATGATAACAGGCTCGGGTATCCGGAACACTGGGGAGATCACATTGACCTCAGGCTCATTTTCATCAACACTCCTGTTTTGAAGGATCTCAATAACTCCTTCATCCAGCATTTCCTGAAGATCCTTGCGCACCTGGAAACAACCCAATCGGTTAATAGAGCAGACTCGGCATTTATCATGGTCATGCTCGTAATGACTATAGTCGCGTAGCAAATGATGCATCTGGACCAGAGTCTGTTGAATATGACTGACATACTTGACTTTGTATTTGCCAGGGCACCCCTGGACCATGTTAACAGATTTCCCATGCTCGGGCAATGGGTTCTTCTTCACATTAGGACCTACATCCTCAAAACACAGAATTCCACACCTCATAAGGTCCTGAACCTTGGTCTTCAAAGGGTAGAAATTCTCCACGTCGTGGCCGGGAGCACCAGAATGGTAAACACAATGTAACTCGGGCTTATACCACCACTAGGGGTTAGCAGGTATAGCTGGTGGGTCTCTCGGAGTAATCAGCTTCCTCTCTATCAAAGAGGGATATAACTCTGCGTACGTCATAGGAATAGAATTGAAGGTGATCCTTTTCATCTCGTAACTTGTATTGGTCTGATTACTGTTTCGAGGCTGGTAGGCATGCTGTTGCGGACGGAGCTGTTGTTGTTGATATTGTTGATTGTCTCTGAAAACAGGTGTTATATGAGCCACCTGGTGCTGGTTACCGGCGGGACGCTCGGTCTTCCTCATCACAGAGGGTCTTCTTGGTCTCTCATGGGAGGTCACAGCATGTGCCTCTCCATCTTTCTTCTTTGCAAACGCCCCATAACGTTTGGCAGAAGAGCCTTCTTCTCTGGTTAACCGTCCTTCACGGACCCCTTCTTCTAGACGCGTCCCCATATTTATCATCTCGGTGAAGTCAGAAGGAGCGCTAGCAATCATCCGCTCATAATAAAAAGAACTTAAAGTCTTCAGAAAGATCTTACTCATCTCTTTCTCTTCTAGTGGAGGCACGATCTGTGCTGCCACCTCTCGCCACCTCTGGGCATACTCCTTAAATGTTTCTTTATCCTTTTGGGACATGGCTCTCAATTGATCTCTATCGGGGGCCATATCCACGTTGTACTTGTACTGCTTGACGAAGGCCTCGCCAAGATCATTGAAGGATCGGATGTTCGCGCTGTTTAAACCCATGTACCAACGCAAAGCGGCACCGGACAGACTGTCCTGAAAGTAGTGAATAAGTAGTTGGTCATTATCGGTTTGAGTTGACATCTTCCTGGCATACATGACCAGGTGGCTGAGAGGACAAGTATTTCCTTTGTACTTTTCAAAGTCAGGGACCTTGAATTTCACAGGGATCTTCACATTTGGAACCAAGCAGAGTTCGGCAACAGACTTTCCGAAAAGATCCTTCCCTCTGAGAGTTTTCAATTCCTTGCGAAGCTCAAGAAACAAATCGTTCATAGCATCCATCTTCTCATAAACATCTGGACCCTCAGACGGCTCAGAATGATAGATGGTGTCGTCTACCCTGGGCAAAGTATGCACGACAGGAGGAGGAACAGCAAGGACCGGGCTAGATGTCGGCATAGAAGCAAAGGCTGGAACAAGACCCTCAAGCATGAAATTGGGAGGCATCCCCCACGGGGACCCGGTTGGGATGGCTGTTGGAACAAAGTGCGTACTGGCAGGGGGCACAGTAGAGGAGACAATCTCGGAGATAACTGTCCTCTGGGGAGGAGTTGAAGGTGTCGGAGAAGACTGGCTCTGGGCAGCCATGAATGACTCCATTAGGGCAGTCAATCTGGCCACTTCCTCTTTCAGCTCGCGGTTCTCTTGCTCTAAGTGATCCATCAGTCTTGAAATGTTGGCTCTAGTGTAGTACCGGTGAGTCAGCTTGTCTTCAAAATAAATGAAGGACACAAAGTTAGACCACAGAGCTTTAGAGTTTTATTTGCAAATTTTGGAAATATTAAGAATTTTATCACATATGGAAATATCTCATCAAATAATATCAGGGAAAAGAAGTGCAGCATCGTCAATCATATACAAGAGAAAAGGAAAATAATCATCCTATGGATCCCTAGAAATAATCATCTAAAGCTCGGGACACAGGAAGATAAGATGCGCGAAGCCTCTTCACCTCCCTCTCGTAGGCTGCCTCCATATTGGCCTTTTCTTTGGCGAGTCGATCATACTTCCTCTTCCAGAACTTAGAAGATTGAGGAAGTAGAGAAGTCCATACATCATCAGGGTCATCAATAACCTGATGCTCAAGAAACTCAATCAACGTATCCTTCTCCTTAATCTGCTGAAGCAACTCTTCACGTTCACGGATCCAGGCACATGAATGGTCTTCGTCTCTCAACTCCTTTACTCCTTGATTAGGTAGGGTTGAAGGCCCAGCCATAATCATAGGTGTAGGTCTCGGATACTCGTAAGGCATGAGGTACTCAGATGCCCTCTTCCTAACCCAAACAGTGTAAGGTTCCAAAGCGATGCAATTCTTAGGACCTAACTCCTTCCTTCCTTTCTTATGAATCTTACGCCAAGCGCGGACCATCCTAACTTTCAAGCCTTGGGGATCTTTACCATCCTGAAAGAATACACCCTCTAACAGAATGTTATTGGGTTTATCCTTTAAGGGAAACCCAAGCTGCCGACGTGCCAAAACAGGATTGTAGTTAATCCAACCACATGTACCAAGAAGAGGTACATTGGAGAATTCGCCACAAGAGTCAATAATCTGCACACCATCATACACACGGTTATACCAAGAGATATCTATAAGACCCCAATTTTGTCCCTAAGGTCCCTCATGGCATCATATCATATCATATCATTGCCTCAAGGATCATGGTACACCTTGCTTCCTTCCCTATGGGTGGGTTATCTTTTGAGTGTGATTCTTGATCACCAAGCATGTTTTGCATTTGTATATCATTTCTTTTCTTTTTATCACTAACCAAAAGTACAAAAATATGTCATATAACCTTTGCCTTGCAGATGAAGCAACCACAGGTCAAAGTAGTCAAAGGCAGTCATTGAGCAATAAATGGTGGCCATTCTTGAGAATTTGGACCCCATGATCATTCACAAGAGCTCATATGAGCCATGATATCATTTTGAATCAAAACCCCAAGTGGTAGAGGCTTGAATTTCATCTGATCATTGTCAGGTCATCTAAAGACCTAGAAAAGTCAACTGCCAAGTCAACTGTGGATTTGGAGGTGGGAAGTGATTAGAAATACCTCATTCATGTTCAAACAAGTCTCATTTGACATTTCAAACTTCAACATTGAAGAAAATAAAGTCAGGTCAAAACTTTCCAAAAATAGAAAGTGACCTATAATTCAAATTTGCCAAAAATGGAAAGGTTTTAACCTAACTTCAACTTCAAATTACATCATCAAGAAAGCTTCAAATGAAATTTTGTTGAACATGAAAGTTGTAGATCTTTCTCTCCCATTTCCAAAAGTCCAAGATCATCAATTTCTCATTTGTGGATAAGGAGATATGATCAAAACTTGGCCAAGTGTACTTGAAGATTCAAATGTGCATAACTTTCAAACCAAAGCTCCAATTCAAGTGGTTCTTTTTGCTAAATTCTATTCTTGACCTCTAATATCCAAATCATGCATTGCATTTCATGAATTATGATCATATGAACATGTGCCAATTCACTTGATTTTTGGAGGGAATTTTCAAAGTTTAAAATTGGCCAATTGTTGGAACATTCTACCATTGCCAATAGCTCCAAAATGATGTTTTAAGTGAAATTGAATTCTAAACCCGTGCACTGTTCATCATGCACACCATGCATAAGGTGAATTTGCTAATTTGCACTTACACCATCATTTTTGCTAATCCAATTACCATGTGGCTAAGTGTGATTAGGAGAGTGATTAGGAGCAAGTATATAAGGCAAAGCATAACTGTTTTTCATGGACGATAATCACTTTTTCAGATCTAGATCCATTTCTTGAAAAAAATTCTCTCAAACTTTCTTCAATTTTCTTCAAACACATTGCATATTTCTTGATCCATTCATCATTTGGAGGCATTATTGAGCATTGTTGAAGCAAGAACCAACAGAATTGGTGCAAGATTGAAGCAGCTCAAAGCTTGAGTTCATCCATGGCAAGTGAAGATTCTGGAAGAATCGTGCGCATCTAAACCTCAAGTCTTCATCCATTCATCCATACAAGTGATTTGGAGTATCTGTTTGAGCATTGTAAGGCCTGGATCTACTGAATTCCAAAGCTGCACTTCAGCAAGGTTCCAAATCGACCTCTCTAATTCTTGAAACTATTATGTGATTGTTGTAGATCTTGCATTGCTGAGTAAACTGAGCTTTATTTCATGAAAATCCATGCCAAATTGAGTTAGTTATGCTGATTTGAAGATTCACATGTGAAACTTGATTGCTTCGATTTGTTCATGTTAGTGAGAATTAGGTTAAGCCGTGCATGGATTCGTGATGAGCGTTGAAAGAACTATCCATTGATATGCTTGTTTTGAAAATCTGAGAAAATTGTTCTTGAGAGTGTACTGTTCATGATGAATGTGTTCGAATATGATGAAGAACACTCCCAAGCGCGCGTTTGATCCGTTTAGCATGAGTTTTCAGAGTTTGCATGTGTTTATGAAAAGCTCAACATGTACTGGTCCAGTTGGCGTATGCGTGGCGAAACGATTGGCCAGGGTTGCTTGGACTTGCCACCTGCGTTTAATGAAACGCAGAGTTTTGGCCAAGGCGCGCCACTTTTGAACTTTACCTCGGTTCGAATCCGGCTGGTGGATGTTTTCAAATGGCATTTCATTTTATTTGTTTTCCCTCCATGCCATCTCCACATGCTTCCTCATGCATTTTTTTTATTTTTTTCTTTCACTTTCAAAATTCATAGATGATTAAATAATGCTTCAAAAAATATGAGAATTTTTGCATTAGGTCACATTTTGTTTCTAGTTTTTTTTCATTATTTTTCCATAAATTGTGCCTGGCTGGAAATTTGTTTGGCCTAGGGTTTGTGCACATGCATGTTTTCTTGACCTTGACTTACTATTTCACTTGTGAAATGATGGTTGTTTATCCAATGCTCATGAAATTTTACATGCTTAAACTAGACTTCATGCTGGAAATTTTACATGCTTAAACTAGACTTCATGCTGGACTTCATGCTGGACATTTTTGTGAAATGCTTGTGGTTTATCATATGGATGTGAAATTTTGCACACTCTTTCTAGACATGTTAAAGGTTGTTTTGGGTTTGGTTTTAGGTTTTTATCAATTACCATTTCTGTTTTAGGCTTGTGCTAAGCTGTTGTGTCCTTTGGTGTCACATATGTGCTTGTCTGTGATTGACTTGACTTATGCAATTTGATTATTATGCCTAATGATGTCCAATGCTCCTAATTTTTTGTGTGATGATCATGTTGTATGTTTTGGTTACTCATGAATTTTGTCAAGATTATTTGAATCATTTTTGATTTAATGTGCATTTGTTCATTCTGATGTCACAATGTGGTTACAACTTGCATACCTTGCCATGTTTGGTTCATAAAATGAATTTGGTGCATGATATTGATGTGGGACCTTTTGGATTGTGTTCTTAATTGATTGAGGTTGATTCATGTCAAATTCCATGTTCTGTTTTGGATATTTTCTCCCTCTTTGACCCTAGGCCTTGTCCTAGTGGTTTGTGACTCACAATTGAGCTTTGATTTCAGGTTAAAGAAGTACCTTGTCATGGTTGGATTGATTCACTCTCTTGAGTTGATTTGGTTGATTGATGTTGACTAATCTTGATTGGTTTTGTAGGTTGATGCCAAGTTATTTGAACTTGTGCCTTGTGTAAGACCCCAATTTTGTCCCTAAGATCCCTCATGGCTCATATCATATCATGTCATTGCCTCAAGGATCATTGTACACCTTGTCTCCTTCCCTATGGGTGGGATACCTTTTGAGAGTGATTTTTGATCACCAAGCATGTGTTGCATTTGTATATCATTGCTTTTCATTTGTTTACTAACCAAAAGTACAAAAATATGTCATCTAACCTTGTTACATGCAGATGAAGCAAACTAGGTCAAAACAGTCAAAGGCTTTCATTGAGCAATAGATGGTGGCCATTCTTGAAGAATTTGGGCACCATGATCATTCATGAGAAGTTCATATGAGTTGTGACATCATTTTGAATCAAGATCTCAAGTGGAAGAGGCTTGAATTTCATCAGAGCCCAACTAGGTCAACTGAAACCCTAGAAAAGTCAAACCAGGTCAACTATGCATTTAATCATGGATTTGAAGGTGGGAGATGGTTAGAAAGACCTCATTCATGTCCATACAAGTCTCATTTGACATTTCAAATATCAACATTGAAGGATTTGAGGTCAGATGAAAACTTTCCAAAAATAGAAAGTGACCTGTAATTTCAAACTGCCGAAAATGGAAAGTCCTTCTCCTCAAGTTTACATCATCATACAAGCTCCAAATGAAATTTTGTCCAACATGAAAGTTGAAGATCTTGCTCTCACCTTTTCAAAAAGTCCAAGAACATCCATTTCTCATGTGTGGTTGGCAAGATATGATCAAATCGTTGTCCATGGATTTTGAACTTCAACAAGGCATAACTTTTGCACCAAAAGGCCAATTCATGTGGTTCTTTTTGGAACTATTTTCTTTTGATCTCTACTATCATAATCATGCATCACATTCCATAAAAAAATCATCATACCAAAATGGCATTTTTCAAGTGAATTCATTTTGAATTTTGGTAGGAAAAGGTGAATTTGAAAAGTATGTATTATTTTCACTTCAAACCAATTCCAATTGCCTTAAAACAGATTTTTAGACTTGCTTCAAAGGGAATTTGCACTGTTCCATTGGCACTTGATCATAAGGGTGTTTTGGCCATTTGCATGTAACACTTCCATTTCACTTAAAATAATTGCCTTGCTTAATTAGGATTAATCAGCATCATTAACATAGAGTATAAAACCCTAATCATAACAGAAAATCACAGGAACACTTCACAATTTCAGATCCACACTCAAAATTCACTCAAATTCTCTCAAATTTTTTCAACTTTCTCCATCGAATTTCTTGAGTTCTTTTGCTTTGTTCTTGGTTTATTCATCATCTGCAGGAATTATTGAAGATCTGTTGAAGCAAGTATTGGAGAATTCTTGAAGAATTGCAGCTGTTGAACTTTGAGCATTCACATGACAGTTGGAGATTTCCTCAAATCTGAGCATTGTTGAGCTAAAGCCTTGCCTTCATTCATCTTCCTCATCATCAGTGAACATCTGTTTTGGCCTTCCAAGCTTTGAATCGAACAAACCAGCTGCTGCATCTTCATAGAGGTGAGAAATCAATCGAGCCAATTCTTGCAATTATCATGTGGTTCTTGTAGATCTTAGCATGTAGAGCATTCTGCAATTTAGATCTTGAATTTTCATTAAGTTTTGAGCAAGTTAGGATGATTTTAAGTTTGGTTGTGAAAACTTATTTGGATCGATTCTCTTGCCATGGTTAGAATTAGGACAAATCAATGGTAGATTAGTGATCTATGATGAAGGCTGATTCGATTGGTATGCGGTTCATAAATTTCTGTGAGGTTTTGTTCTTGACATGGATGAACATGATGAAGGCATGATGAACTTGCTAGGTTTTCAGTTTCCAGGCTTGTTTGATCCTCTAGCGCGCCATATGCATGTGTTTTGTTGTTTATCCTTCATGCATTGGGCCAGGTGTTGGTATGTGGTTGGCTGGCGTTTCATTTAAATGAAACGCGGCGTTTGGTCTGGGCGCGTTTTCCACAATTTGAAATGCTCCTCTGTTCGATTCCGCCCCACAGCATTTCTTCATTTGGCTTTTTGGCATTTATTTCCAATTGTGCTTCACATATTCACATACTTGTTATACTTTTTTTTTTATTTTTTTCATCACATTAAAAAATTGATAACTCCTAAAATAATAATCCAAATCACATGCAATTTTTTGTGAATTGTTCAACATGTTGTCTACTTTTTTATGGGCATTTTTTCAAGATTTGTGCACGGTTGGATTTTTTAATGGCCTAGGGTTTGTTCTTGTATACCATGCCTTGCACCTTGCCTACCATTTTGTTTGTGAAATCATGATGTTTGATCATATGGAGCTGAAATTTTACATGTGTGATCTAGACACCTTAATTGACATTTTGGCTTTGAGTTTGCTATTTTTGCATGTCTGGATGTTGAGATATGATGTGATCATTATAGGTGTGACAATGTGTGTCACACCAATTTTTGTCCAACTTCTTGATTTTTGTTACCATACTATTTGAATGCCAATTGCTCTGGATTTTTGCATGTTGTTACTTCTAGATGTTCGGTTTGAGCATGATTTTTAATAGAATTTTTGGATCCATTTCCAATTTGTTTGATATTTTCTTTGCTGGTTGGTCATAATTGGACTTTTGTGGAGTGTTCAACTTCCATGATTTGTGAAATTCTCATACCTTATGCTATGGACTTGAAATTTTGTGCATTGATTGTTAACATGTTGAAGTTCATTTTGGATTTGGTTTGGTTCATTTATCTTGTGCCAATTCTGTTTTGTACTTGCTTGAAGTTGATGCATGATTTGGTGCCTTGTATGAGCTTGCTTGTGCATACCATGACTTGATGAATTTAATTTCCATACCTATGCTTGTCCAAATGCAATGAATTTTGGTGTGTTGCTCATTTGATATGTTCTGTTTTGACTTGAATTTTCTTGGAATTTATTGAGTCCTTTTGGTATTGATATGCTTGTGTTCATTCTGTTTGCTCCAATGTGATTCACACTTGCACACTTTGACATGATTTGTGTATGAAATGAAATTGGTTGAAGTTTTTGATATGGGACCACTTGGACATTATTCTTGATTGATTAATCTTGATTCTTGTTGAGTTTCACTTTCTGTTTTGGTTTATTGCACCTCTTTTGACCCTAGGCCTTGTCCTAATGGTCTACTTCTCATGTTTGAATGTGATTTTCAGGTTAAAGAAGCACAATGCCTTAGGGAGATTGATTCACTTGATTGAGTTGGATTATTTGATTGATCTTGACTAACTTGATTTGTTTTGTAGGAAGCTTCTAGATCATTTGATTTGAGCTTGTGCTTTGCACATGTGATTGATTGTGTTGACTGTTGGTTCTTATCCAGTTGGCTTCAATGCCTAACCTTGTGTGAGCCTAATTGCTTGTATATAGTGTGTGCTAACTGAATCATTGATTGCTTATTGGTTCATTCATCTTGTACATGATTACTTGAGTTTGCCATTGTGCATTTATCATCATTAATTGTTCATTAGTGCATGATCATCATTTCATTTGTCTTTGTGACATATCTTTGGTTTGCCCATTGAGGACAATTGTAAGTCCATTCATTGGCCAGTGTTCCTATGATATGGAAGGGATAGAGTGTAAGACCATTTCATTGGTCACTCATATCTTCTTTGCTCTTTGCTTGAGCTCGTTTGTTGTATGTGAGGATCCAATTGTAAGTCCATGTTGTTGGCATTTGTTTTCCTATGATCATCTGTGGAGGTTAGTATAAGTCCAGATAGATTGGCAGCTGACATCCATGCTTTGTTTTTGTTGTGTTTTGATGGAGATTGGTATAAGTCCATAGAGTGGCCTCTGATATCTTTGTTTGTTTTAGGAGACTGGTATGAGACCATTGAGTGGCATCCGGTATCCGCTTTTTGCTGACTTTCTTTCATTACCCCATTCATTTGTTATTGCTCGTTTGTTGCCTGATTCCAAAGGACACACTTGAATCATCTTCTATATGATTTCAAGAGGTGAAACCTTCTGAGAAGTTTTACATTCCATCATCCATCCATTCACCCCATTGTGTCCTAAACCTTTTCACACATTGCTTTCAAAACTTGAGATAAATATTGTGCAAACGTTCTCACTTCTTTTCAAACTAGAAACCTGGACCTTAAGTCCTTGATTTTCCAAACTTCACTTTTGTAAATACTTCTTTTGAATTGACTTTAATCATACCTTGACCATCTTTTGTGAATAATCATAATCAATTAACTTCACCCATTGAAATGTTTTATGGCTTTGTCCATTCTTGTTAAGTTTCCCACACATTAGCCATAGGTTTCAATTACCATAGTGGTTGATGTAAATCCTACCTTATCCTTAGTGAGTTGATTGTAAGTCTTCCATACTTATTATAGGGTTAACCCCTCACTAGTATGTTGAAGCTGTCCTCGCATGGTGGATTGTTGATTCAGGTCGAGTTTTCTCCCATTGGTAATGAAAAGCCTTAGTGCTTGTGTTTTAAAATTGAATCCACTAACTTTTGGAAGTTTTTAGCCGAACTACGGCGTTTTGATCCTTTACCTTTTCATGGAAAGGTACGTAGGCAACGGGTTCATCCGTTCAAACACAAAAATAATAACTTGTATATTCTTTTCTCATCATCCCATTCTTGTTTGCACAATAAATATTTCATAACAAATAACATTTTCATTCAACAAGTGTGAAAAGGGCTCCCTAGGAGTACCTAAGACGTTTTGGGTGCCTAACACCTTCCCATTGCGTAACTTACCCCTTACCCCGATCTCTGATCTTTTCATTAGTTTTCTAGATGTAAAACTTCTTAGGCTTTTGTTCGCTTTTTAGCCAGTCCTTTGGATAAATAAAAGTGCGGTGGCGACTCGATTCTTTGTATACTTTGCTTTTGGTTTAATCAATAAATCATAAAGTGACGAATACACCGCTACAGAAAAGTGGCGACTCTGCTGGGGAGTACATCTCTCCTTGGTGGTATTGCCTACTCTTCACCCTTGTTGTGATATATTGTTATTTGTTATTTGACATATTTTTGTACAACTTAGGATAACTGTATTGATTTTAATGTTTGAATTGCTTGATATACAATTGCTGTTTGCTTTGGTGATCTCTGTGAGATGAGTTCTATACCCGAACTCGAGTACTCCTTAAGATAGGAGAATGGCATAGTCTTGTTGACTGGTGTGGAGTATTCCTTAGCCAGTTAACTTGCGAGTCCATTCACTTGGTGGAGGTCATGTTGGATTAATAATGTCACACAAGTTATTTGTGGTTAGGCATTATTCTTTCAATCATGTGCCATAGAAGCCAAGGACCTTAGTTTACCAAGCCCATCTTGGCCTATTTTAGGACGTAGTGCGGAGGTCGTTCAGATGTAAGTTCTGATGCGATTGTTACGCGATACTACACTCATAAGAGTCTCTCTTGAGAATATTTTTGGAATACGAGTATTCGTTCCTTCGATAATATCCGAGAGATGGGACGAGGATTATGGGAACATCTGGTAAAACATGTCTGGCAGGTTTAAACCCTAGTACACTCCCTTTGGGTGGTTGTTAACCGAGACTCCATGCTCGTGACTCTCAGCAAACCCGTGATTCATGGTTGAGTCGTTCAGACAACCTTAATATCAATGGAACCTGGGTGTTGATAAGGTGTAAACCTAAATCCACCAAAACGGATGATTGATATTAAGGATGTTCGAGTCGGTTCATGTACCGTTAATATCAATGGAACTTGGGTGTCGATAAGGTGAAAACCTAAATCCACCAAAATGGATGATTGATATTAGGGATACAATGAGCTTTCCCATGACCTTTGTCTGGTGTGCTTTGCTTGATCCTTGAGTGTGATTGTTGCATTCATGCATTCATGCATTCATCCGCATTCATGTCATCAAAAAAAAAAATTCAAGGAACTTAAAAGGGTTTATTTGCAAAATTTTCAGACATGGAAAGACCGAAAAGGCATACAAAGAAGTACAGCTTTAGACAGCCCGATGTGAAAGAGTTAAGGAATCTGACATCCTATGTATTAGATCCCTTGGGTTTCAAAGCTCGTTATGGGAAGCTTCTGCCTCTGCTGACTACTCAGGTTGATGAGGGACTGATGAGTACTCTGGCTCAGTTTTATGATCAGGTGTCGTTCAGCGGCTTAGAGGGTATTCCGACTGCTCGAGAGATTGCAAGTTTGTTGCACATAAATGAAGCTTTGATCAAAGCCAATATGACTACCAAAGGTGGAATTCAGGGTTTTCCTTCCGAGTTCCTCATCGCTCAAGCTACCTTTTATGGGAAAGCCAGGAGTGAGGATGCCTTTGAGGCTTTATTCGTGCTGCTCATCTATGGTTTGGTGTTGTTTCCCAACTTTGACAAGTTTGTAGACATGAACGCTATTAGGATCTTCTCGGTTCTTAATCCCGTTCCGACTTTGTTGGGTGATGCCTATGTCTCTTTGCATCTGAGGAATGCAAAAGGTGGAGGAGTCATTGTCTGCTGTTTTCCTTTGCTGTACAAGTGGTTTATTTCGCACTTGCCGCAGACAGTTGCTTTCAAGGAGAACAAGGGATGTCTACGGTGGTCTCAGAGACTTATGTCTCTCACTAATGACGATATCTCTTGGTATGATCGCGTGTATGATACCGTTCAGATCATCGATTATTGTGGTGAATTCCCTAATGTGCCTCTTCTTGGTACATGTGGTGGGATCAGCTACAGTCCTATTCTTGCACGTCGTCAGCTTGGGTTCCCCCTAAAGGATAAACCTCATAACATTCTGTTAGAAGGTGTATTCTTTCAGGAGGGTAAAGATCCCCAAGGCCTGAAAGCCAGATTTGTCCGTGCTTGGCGCAGTATTCACAAGAAGAGTAGGAATGAGTTGGGTCCGAAGAATTGCATTGCTTTGAAGCCATATACTTCTTGGGTCAGACAGAGAGCTGTCGAATACCTTATGCCATACGATCATCCGAGACCTACACCTTTGGATGTGGCTGGACCTTCAACCCTCCCTATCCAACGTGTAGAGGAGTTGAGAGAAGAAGACCTTTCACGTGCTTGGATCCGTGAAAGAGAAGAATTGCTTCAACAGATTAAGGAGAAGGACGCTCTAATTGAGTTTCTCGAGCATCAGGTGATCGATGATTCGAACGACGCTTGGACTTCTCTGCTTCCTCAGTCTTCCAAGTTCTGGAAGAGGAAGTATGATCAGCTTGCTAAGGCGAAGGCAGATATGGAAGCTGCCTATGAGAGAGAGATCAAGAAGCTTTGTGTTTCTCGTCTTCCGGCATCCCGAGCTTCTAGGGATCCATAGGATATTCATTTTCCTTTTCTCTTTGTAATGATCAAAAACGTTGTACTTCTTTGTCTCGAATATATTTGATGAGATATTTTCCATGAGAAATTAAAATGATTAATATTCAGAAAATTGCAAAT